>NW_015150479.1:1992999-2020388 GCF_000732505.1 Cyprinodon variegatus
ATCTCCAGAGCCCGTTGATATTGGCTCTCCGGGAGCGAGTGAACATAATGCCTCCACTCCCACAGAAGTAAGGATCCTCTTGCCAGGGCCTGGCGCAGACTGCCCGTTGTGTGGTGTGCTGGTGGGTGGCGTGGTCGCGCTTGGTAAGCATTTTGCGAGCCGGCATGGCGGCGTCACTGCTATGTACGTGTGCCGCAAGTGTGGGAGAAGCAGCACCAGCAGGCACTCCATCTCTTGTCATGTCCCTAAATGCGGGGGCATGGCGGGGGTGGAGGGGGATAGGGCTCGTGAGTTCACGTGTGATGTTTGCGAAGCCCGATTCCCCACGCCTGTTGGTGTCTCCCAACACAAGCGACATGCCCACGCAGCGGTGTGGAATGAGGTCAGGCGGGCAAGAGAAAGGGCCAAGGTAGGAGAGATCAAGACGACGAAGCTCTGGAGTGTTGACGAGGTGCGGGAGCTCATCCGTCTCATCCAAGAGCACGGAGATTCGGTTACCACATACCAACTAATAGCGGAGAAGTTGGGGAATGGTAAGACGGCCGAACAGGTGAGGAGCAAAAAGAGGCTCTTGCGAATACAGACAACCGATATGGCAAGGTTAGTGAGTGATAAGATACAATGAAAATTGTTGTTTCTTTCACTTTGTGGGGGTTGGATTGTTTTTTTTTATTCAGAATCTGGTCTGTTCATGAATGATGAATTAAAGATGGGCCCAAATTTTCTTCAACGGAGAGTCTCCAGACTGATTAACGAGTGAAATCTTGAAAGCTTGCAAGATCAGGATGGTCTCACGAGGCTAATCACTCACTACTTCAGCTAAGAAAATTACAAAAAATGAAGCATAAAAAGAACAATTATTTCACACAATGAAGAGCCCTATATTTACAAAGCCAAAAGATATAACATAATATACAGCCAATGTGTACATTATGTGTGCTGATAGAAATATAGCCTACAGTATATACGGCATATCATGTTAGCCTGCAATTGTCACATCTGGCAGTTTCCACAAACCCAATGTGAATCCTTCCTATATTTGCACGTTGTACTTTCTACAACACACACAGCCCTTAGCGTTATTGTTTCTATTGTAGAGTTTGAGAATGCAATGCACCTGATTGTCTATCTAATACATATATGCAGAGACAACAGGTTTAGCAGCAGCAAGAGAGGAGCAACAAGTGGATTGTAAAGACAAACAGGTTCATTAAAAAAAGACAGAGAAAAAAGAAAGACTCTGACCCATCCCATTTCATGTCTCATTTTAAGCCTGCAGACTTTCTTCCCATTATGCTTGGCCCATGCTGTCAGGTACTCATTAAGCCAGAAGACTGCTTTAAAAGATATCAAATAAATGTTTTGCCTTCATTAGTTCGTGATTTAAAATAGAAACCTAAGAGAGAGAAATAGTCAGAATAGGAATAATCTGGGATTCTTTACTTACTAGCAATGTAAAGTTGAAGTTGTGTTAAGTATGTAACAAACTTACACAGTATAAAAGAGGCTTCTTCAGTTCCTCCCCTTGAGGTCAGGTTTCCTGCATGTTTTAGATGTGTCTCTGCTTCCACCTAAATCAAATGCCTAAATTACCTCCACAGTGACCCAGTCCCAATACTCTCACTAAACCCTAAGCCCCTCTGAAGTGTGTGCACATGGAGGAAGTATACTTAAGGATTCAAGTGCACTAGTGACAAAGACACAACATCTGGATAATAGCAACACATGCATCCTGCATCATTACAGAGACATTGAAAGGGAAGGGACCTGTCCCTGCTTTTTTAACTGTAACAAGAAATAAACAACCTTTTTCTATATCAGGAGAGTTTGCTGTTAGAATCAGCATTAAAATGTAATATTTTATCAAACATCAATAAAAAGACTGAAAAAAACCCATTCCAAGGATGATATTTGACCCTCAATATACACCATAGTATGTTTCTTTTGTGCAATCTTAGTGAGATAGTGAGTTGACAGAACTGGGACAACCAATTGTGAAGTTAAAAGACCCCACAGGGCATAATGTCTAACACTCAATGGTTAGAGCTGGCAAGTGAACCAGTCCAACCTTTAAGTAATGATGGCAGCATGTGGTTCACAAGGGGGTGTTTTAAACCGTAAAAATGTCTGCAGTGCAGTAGATTCTGTCTGCATTTGCAAACAAACACACATACCCGGACACATATGGCACAGGCAGCAAGTTATTAAATGACAGGAATTTAAAAATTAGTTATGTCTAAACCTCTTAAGTCCCCCTGTAAAACTCAATAAATACGAACAGACAAACAACAAAACATTAAGTTTACCACATATATCTGTGTAGACATATTACACACTCAAATCCTTTTAGCACTTTTTGCTCAACCGCATGCAATATTTAAGAAAGGGGGCAGGACAGTGGGGCTTATAAATGCATCTTTAACATGCGTATGGATCTGTGTCTTAGAGCTTTCTGTTAGAAAACAGATATAATCCTGTTTGTATGATTTTTATTCAGTCGTGTGGCCCCTTGTTCTTCCCTTTTTTGCTGCTAATGGCATTAAACAGATTCAGTTTGCTGTCTCTCTATGGGTTCAGTAGCAATTAACTGCACTTTGGAAAAAAATAATAAAAAATCTACATAGATGGCTTGGCCTGAGGTACATCACATAAGTGACATATCAAGCAGACAGAGATTGTTGTGTATGTAGTTAAGGTCATAGTTTAAGGTTGGTTAGGGTAGTCTCTATTTTTTATTGAATATTTTTTAAACAAGATGTGCATTCTATATGTACAAACCCTCCAGACTATTAGATTTTAAATGTCTTTTGTTAACTTTGTCTTATATTTTCATAATTTTTACTTGTTTGGTTTTCAAACTGTCACTATCATAGCAAAATAATCAGTTTAATTCTTTTCAGTTGCAGGGGCTTCTATGAAAAATTTAAGAGCTTAATGGCTTGACCTAAGAGATCAGCCTAAAAAAATTGAGCTAAAGCTACATTAGTGAGCAGCTTTGTTTCCATTGATAACAGAAAAGTTTTACTTTGTAAAAACATATCTTTAAACATGCTTTCCTAATACCATGTAAAATAAACACCATCTTTGCATCCAGACCACAGTTAAAACAGTGCATGATAAAGATAAAGATTTATGTAGTTTATTTGATCCTGCAGCACCTTGTGTTTTATTTTTTTTATTTTTTATTTAGCACCTTGTGTTTTATTTTTTTTATTTTTTATTTTTTAACCAAAAGAAGTTTGTGCAAATATCAATAATCGGGCTAACAAACGATATAATGTGCCTGCTACCCTCTCTCTACCCGTTTTCTCTGAACACAGACTTTTTTTCAAAACGATTAATGTATCATTAACAAGCAATAACATGTTTTTCAGAGTGGTCTTAAATGCACCAGACTCAAACCAGCCAGCAAAATGCAAAAACAGTATTACTTAGGTTTTGTAATCATACAAATAACTTATGACTAGTTACTTTATTCTCTTAAATTTCTATAAAGCTGGTGTTCACTTTTGCCATGAACATATTTAAAATAGGTTTTAATGAATGTGTTTAATGAATCCTTTCTGTGTGCGATGAGGAAAATTTACTTAAAGGAATGGTGTTTTGCTGAACATTTCAGTCAGCTGACACTGATCTATCTACTTACCCTGTAGATGTCTGAATTTCACAGAGTCAATTCAACCACGGGTAAGCAGCTAAAACCTTAGATTTTGTTAGCTGTAAGTATATAGATAAAAGATTTTAAGTTGGTCCTCTTGGGCTGCACTGTGGCTGTTATGATGGTGTGGCTATCTAGCCACTATGGAAAAAAAAAGACTGATTTCAGAAAGATGTGGATAAATCAATGTAGATAAACCATTCCTTAGACATAAAGTGTACACTTCCTTCTAAGATGGTGGTTACTCCCCTTTGTATAACATATGACGATTGTAAAGCAACAAAATCAGTTGCAATTGCTAAGCAAGTAGTTAACAGCTTTGAGCTTCTATATTTTATTAGCCTATGTGTCTTAGATACTTTAGACTTTTTTTTATCTTACAGCAGAATCATAAGGGCAGTCTGTTGGGCAGTGAATTCCACGCTGAACAGACTGAAGGCATATCAGAAAAATAATGGTGGACACAAAATATTCAAGAGGGTGTAATTCAGACAATTTCACTAATGGGTGTTCTCTTATTTGTTGACAGTGATTTAAAACATTGATACCTGTGTGCTTAGCCATTTTTTAGAGGAAAGCAGATATTTATTTCTATTAATATTTACTCTTATTCTCTCTATTCTATATATCGTTTATTGGCCAAAGAAGATAGAAAAAGTCTAAAAATGCTAGGGGTGTACTCATTTTTGGGAGATACTGTATATTACAGTATTAAGATGGTATTCAAAGTAGTTCTTTTCCCTCTGATGTAATTATCTCCAGTTCAAAAATTTGATTTATTGTATTTGCTGGACCCCTGACTTTTCTGACTAAGATACCCATAATAGATTAATCCCTCACAATTACACACATAATCATATCTGATAATATGCTTTTCAAATAGTCGTGTGATCTTATTAACCCCTCTGTAAATTTAGACAATCTAAAATGCTCATTTAGTCAATAAGCATATTAAAAGAAAAAAAATACTTCAGAAAGAATGTCAATTTTTTTTTTACAAAACTGAAACTATAGTCATATATTAGATTGCCTGAGACAAAAATTCTGTTTTTTGTATTTAAATGGACTTAATTTATGATTCTATTTACATGTAAATTAGATTTAAAAGTTTGACAGGCTGCAGCAAACCATGCACAAGTGTGCCTAAGGTTGTTTTGAGTTATTTACAGATCCTGACAGAGTGAATTGTGAAAAGGTGGATGTTTAACCATTGTGTGTAAAAGTTCCAACCACAAATGCTCTCACTGAACTTTCTAGAGCTAAATTCCACCTTGATCATCAGAGAGACACTGAGTGTAATGTCTCCACAAAAGCAACCAGATACCTATAACAGGCTCATTTCTGTTTAAACATACAGTGTAATTTAGGATTCAGTTTGAAACAAAGTGTTCCTTTATTATGTCCACCAAGGAGGTTATGTTTTTAGGAGAGTTTGTGAGTTAATTTTTCTGTCTGTCAATGTACATGACAACTTGAAAAATTATGAATGGATTTTAAGGAATTTTTATCAGAGGGTTCCCTCATGCCAAGGAACAGTTCAACTTTGGTGATGATCCAGATCATAATATGGATGCAGGAATTAGAAAATATTCTCTAACATAGTGTGATAGGGATATTGGGCAGAAAAAGTACTGCAATCTTCGGAACATAAGCCGCTACTTTTTTCACAAGCTTTGAACTCTGCGTCTTATAGTCCGGTGTGGCATTTGTATAGAATTTTCCTGATTTTTGTAATATCGTAAAAGGACTCCACCCCACCCTCCACTGTGGTACGGCACTACTTTGCCTGGCGTAAGGGTATGTAATCAGAATGACAGTATAGATGGAAAAGGGTTGTATGTTGGTCACATGTCTATCCACCAGGCAAAGTAGTGCTGTAGGATTTAGCACCGCAAAAAAGCAAATGTAGCCACTCGACATTAGTGTGAATGGTGAGCTCAAAGTTCATTATGTTTTTACCAGAGGTGTTCCTTATGCCAGGAAACAATACATTTAAATTTGGTAAGGAGCCAGATCATGTACAGTACAAGCTTTTAGGTGTAAGTCCCTATTTGGGGAAAATTTGAGGAATTCATCAATATTGAAGCTTAAATTTTCTGAGGATGTTAATATTAAAAGTCAGTATTCCCCTTCAGTACATACTGTATAGAAGGCAACCATGCAAATCAAGTATTAATACAGCTACTGCTTGAGTATTTTCAGATGCAAAACAAATACCTATTTTATGTATCTGACCCATTACAACATCCAAGCACTTCTAACTAGTTACACAACAAAATAATAATACAATGAAATGTATGAAGGTAGTCTGTCTTGGTTCATGCATTATGTACATTATGTATGAGGCATTCAATTTCAGACTATAAGAAGACAACCTGTGACAGATATGTATGGGTATGATTAATATATTTGCTGAATATATCGATGGACTTCTCTCCAGTCTCTCCTGTTGTCCCTCCTCCCATACCTGCCAGTGGTGCATTTGATATTTAGCTGTTGTACAGGCAGAAGGAACCTAAATCCTTAAAATCAACTCACATCAGCCAGATGAGCAGTGTGGGTGTGATTATCGAAGCCCATTCAGTTCACCTACACGGCTCCAATAGCAGGAGCTTTAGCTGGAGGATCACTTAAAGTCTTAGGTTTTGTGACATTTGATCAAATAGCACAAAGAGCAAATACCTTTTAGATAAAAGAGTTAATTTCATGCATTTGGAGAGATATCATTGATCTTTCACCAGGTGAACGCATTTTGCAGCTTTTTTTAGTATTTTGTACTGTGACTCATCAGAAAACAGACATTTTAAAAGGAACACATATAGACAAACAGAAAACAAAATATTACTATATAAACTATGGGGCCATTTTGTCACAACACATATTAATATATTCAACACGCTGCATATCCCTTTTCTTTTAAAACTGCAATGCCTCTAATAAAAATAATAAATATTACAAAAATGTAATGGGGAAAAATACTATATATTGCACATAGAAAAGTGTCTCTCTTGTTGTCTCTGGATAGATTAATTAAACATTGAAAGTTTGTAATGTTTTTAATGTTAGTGCTTCTGCCATAAAAAAAAAAAAAATCATCCTACAGGTGAAAAAATGTGAAAATAGTGGGGGGGTTTTTTGAGAAAAAAAAAAAGACATTTCACTTTTATTACTTTCACCAAGAAGGTTTTGTTTTTAGGAGACCATTGAAAAAAATAAAAAAAAGTTAACTGATTTTGTTTTATTTAATTCGAGTTTCATATAAGAAAAAAGTCACGAATCTGAATTAAATCTCAGAATTCGGCTTCAATCTGGGAATTCTGGCTTTTTTCACATAATTTTGAATTTTTTCTATGAATGAGGAATGGGGCCTTTGGAAAAATGTATATTTCATTTAAGTTCAATACGCAAAAAAGCCAGAATTCTGAGAAAAAAAAAAAAAAAGATTAAAGTCAGAATTCCGTGAAACAAGCCATATTAATATTCATTGGAAATATTTGGGAAATATTAATATCCCATATTAAACTATTAAAAAAATATATAAGTTTTTGTTATTGTTTTTCAGTGGCCCTAAACTTCTTCAGTATGTGTGTCTGTCTGTTCACAAGATAATTTGAGTAATCAAACGAGTTTAATGAAAATTTTTTTTAGCAAAGATGTGCCTTAATCCAGGAACAAACCCTCAATTTTAGTGATGATCCATATCATAATCCAGATGAAGAGATTTTTTAAAGTATTCTTTAATATTATTTGGTGGAACAAGCAGTGCCCCCCTAAACCAGAGAGTGGTAGCAGTGACTATTGACAGCTTCAGCATCGGATTCAAAAAGTCCAGAAGTGTTATACTGAATACAAAAACGCAGGAAAGGTGAGCCATGCCTTACTCCAAGTCTCGATCTGCTGGTCAAATAGTTATAGTTAGCAGAGTGCAGAGTGAATGAAGAAGGTGAGAGCAGAACATTTGGTAATGATCCAGGTCATATGCAAGTTTTAGCTATAGGTGTAAGTCACAATATGGGTCAGAATTTGCTGCAAGGCAAAGCTCTGCGCTCTCCGACTGCTTTTCTAACTCTATGTTATATCCTTTTTTTCATCTTTCTCCTTTCTCCATTTTTAAAGAACAACTATTTCTCCCTCGTCTCCCTCTGTGTTTTGGAATCTACTCTGGACCAACAGATTGAGAAGTAATGGAGTTACTTGTAAAGACAACACCACACTTAAGCCTCTAGATTAAATCCTGAAAAACAAAACAATATAAAAAATATGTCAGGTAAGTTTCAAATCTTTTTTCTCTTCTAACAGCTATTTTTAACTGAGTTAGCTCTTTACCTGTTTAGCGGGAGCTCTTATTTGGGCCACATGACTCATTCAGGGAATGAGTCAAGTTTCTGATGTTACATTGGCGAGCTTTTAAGAACGGCAGCCTGCACAAGGCATTGATACGTGTCAAGTGCTATAAACTGGCCTGAACATTTTTTATTTCTATCTGAAATAAATATTGTACCAGGGTCAGATCTTACAAGCTGTTACAAACAGAAAAAAAATAAGTCTAACAACCTGTTAAACAGGTCAGCCAAGTCAACATAGTTGCAAAAAGATCTCTGACTACTGAAATATGCAACATTGATTCCTACTATAGCTTCCTGTTGCTTAAACACAGTAGGTCCTCTCTAATTATCTTCATCTTCATAATTTTTTTGGTAACAGATATCAGTTTTTGTGTTACTAGTTTCTCCATTTCACTTTCATGCATAGTTCCTATTCATTCAACTTTGATTACTTCTGACCTTACTTTCATTCAAAGTCATGATGCTTTTAAAAAACGCACCTTTGAATGATAAATAGTGATTGTGATACACTGATTTATTGACCAAACAGAATAACACTTAAAGTTACTCTTCCAGCACATATTTAGGTTTAAGATATTTTGTGGTCTATTGTACAAAAAAGAAACAAACAATTAATCAAAGTATTGAATTAAATAAGGTAACTTAAGTTTATCAAAACAAGACAGTAGTCCAACAGCAGCTTGTTTTAATCAGTATTTGACTATATGTGGATTTTTACCTTGACTATATTTAGACGTGCATTACTCCTATAAATGAAAAACATTTTGGTCCAGCTCTTGTCAGCTTCCATTCTTCTTCCAGCTGCAGTCTGCTTTATTGAAAAACGCCTGCTCTGTAGTTGACATTTAAAAAACTTCATACCCTGCCAAAATTAACCACCACTTTGAGTTTCACAGCAACAATGTGGATCACATGGCAACTTTGCTTGAATTAGCTCACCACTCTCTCTACATTTTTTAAATAAACTGGTATTTAGTTTACAGGTTCTACATGTCTTGGTCTTCAAAAAAAGGATAGTGAACTAAACAATAAGGCATGCACAATAGAAAAAAACATGCCTGTAACCTAACATATCATTTTGCACAGTAAGACTGTTTTTTTCCATCTACACTTTTGTCCATTGTCACATGTTTTTTTACCTCTGCTGTGTCTCACTATGGGTTTCAGAGCTAATTCTCTGTTTCGTCTCTCTCTGGATTTCAAGCCTTTCACCCTGCACACCCGTGGCTCATCAGCTCATCATCACCTGCACCTTAGCCAACTTAGTCCTTGGTTGCTTTTTGACAAGATTGTTCTTCCTTCCACAGGGATACTGATGCTGTGACTGATGTGTTTAGTTATACTCCCTCTGTTTTACTTTATTTTTTTTACCCACTTTTAGCATTGAATTAATACTTTTCACTTGTGCTCCAATTCCTTCACTGCAAAAACCATCTAGAAATAAGTACAAAATTTCTTAAAATAAGTGCATTTACCCTTAATTTTAGTAGGTAAATAAGACGATTTGCCAATGGAATGAGTATTTCTACTCCTAAAATAAGACAATTAGATAATATTCACTTGAAATAAGACAAAGCAATTGTTTTTTTCTTATTTTAAATGTAAATTGTCTTGTTCCATTGGCGAGGTGTCTCACAATTCAAGACAAAATTCACTCAATTTAAGCAAAAATAACTCATAGAGATTTCCATTTTTTGCAGTGTTCTGCTGCCTCCTGCCTGTGCTGCACTGCTTAACGACTCTGCCTGCCTTTGGATCCAATACTCTGCCAGCCCACTCACCACCACCAGTCTACCACGTCATGCTCACCTTGTCTCACCAGTCATCTGTTTTCTGCTTGCCAGCAATCAGCTCGCCTTGCTACACTAGCTGTTTCCAACTATGCCTTCTAGTCCCTCTCCTCGCCTTCTAGTCAGTTCAGCCGTCTGCTGCTCCAGCCCTCTTGCTTGCCGATTTATCCCTCCATCACACAGTGCATTCTTACCCTATGAAACTCCAAGTATAGACAAAAGTTTTACCTAAATGTATTGTACCTACATTTAGGTAAATGATGGTAAATATTCATAATGCTTTATGTGAAACTAGAGTGAGTTACTGCCATGGAAATTAGTGAATTTAAACTACATGACTAGCCCCTTTACATCAATGGGAAAATTTAGGAGGGAAGGTCTGATGATATATCAGTATACTGATTTCTTCACTGTAAGACACATAAAGCAGTACCTTGTAGTGACTATCAATCGCAAAATTAAGTTAATGTGGATGCACTTAGAATTTAAGTTTCCTCAATGTTAATGTTCTTAAATTTATGTTTCCATAGTGGATTTTAATACAAACTAAAATAAAATTTAAGTAAAACTACCTCATAGCAATTTTTATATTAGAATGAAGTTTTTTGTGGAGACAGAAGTTGATAAGAGAGTGATGATACATTTATGTGTATATGGATCCTGGTCAGAACATGAGTATGTTCACTCCGAGTTGAGCAGGTGGATAACAAATATGAAAAACTATTATCAGTGCAGCACCGATTCAAAGAGTCAACATGATGATAAGCAACAGGAAAAGCCTATTTCACACCCCTAGAACTAGAGATTCTAATGAAGAAATTAAAAACAGAGGAAAATGTTGCTAAAAGACAAAGAAACAGTGCTACAGCTGCAAAGCAGAGGAAGATGGCACAGATATCAGAAATACAAATTCAGCCAAAGTACTAAATATCAAAATTGCCTTTCATTGCCTGTTGTAACCATGATAACATTATGGGAAAAGCTGGTGTATTGCTTGAATGGAAGTGGATCAATGTATTTAATAAAGGTGAAATCAAATGGCAGCAAATGAAGATAAAGTATAAAAATGTTGTTCTAACTGGTAGCACCTGTGCATCATTGTCTGGTTTTGATACTGTCTTCTTTTACACAGTGAATATTGTCTGTTTTTGGCCACTTCTGATGTTGTCATCCCAGTAAATGACACTTATTTGCGGTTATCAGTTCCATAAAATAGCTTTAGATATTGCCACCTTCTTAACAGTAGGCTCAGTAGGTTGTTATCACAGAGTGAGTCCTAATTTAAACCCTAAGTTAATTCCTTTTACCCCAGCGAAAATAATTAATCCATTTGCATTCATGTATTATAAAAAAAAAGAATCGATAAGTGGTCATATTAAACAAACCATAAACAAATGTCTCATATCCCGTTTTTTTCCCCCCGTTTGACTGAAACATGTGGAATTCATTTGAAGTAAAGTTTAGAACCCAGTTTAAATAAAAAAAAAAGGTCAATTTTAAATACAGCAGATATAAACTATAAAGTAGGTAAATAGTGAATAAACAGTTTTAGAGGAAACTGAAGTGAACGTAATTGGATTTAAGAAGGCCAGAGACAGAGGACACAGAGTTTATTGAGGAAAGACTGCTCCTCACCAGGTTAGCTCTGGGGAGACTGTACTACGGTAGCAGAATCAGAGTTTGTGTAAACTCTCTATGAGAAATAGAAAACTCTGAGTTCCCCTGACTTCAGGTTTGAAAAAACTGGAGTTTTCAGTAAACCGTCTTAATAAGCATCATTTTGCATTTTGTTACAGGACATCAAAAAATGCAAACTCAAAAATCTGCCACCCTAGTTGTTGGTCAGTCAATACATGAAAAAAAAAATGGTGTTATAGAAAACTGCATTATCATTTGTGTAAGAAATACTACAATTGTCAGAAGAACAATGAAGTAAATAAACAGATAAAATGTATAATTTATTTCTTAATTTTAAATGTGAATATATATCTACATAAGTTCAACATGAATTTGCCTCAATTTGCGATGCAAATATCATGTGCTTTAGTCTTTGACAGCTGTGAAAGAGTCAGCAGACAGTCCACTTTGGCTTTTTTACTAAGTTAATTTATTCCCAAAGTACAATATGTAATTTCAATATGTGCTCATTTATCTAATTAAAATACAGACAAAGAGGAATACATATGAGTGCACAACACACAATGTATGACAATAAATAGATTCATACTAACATAGACACTGAGAACAATAAAGCACACACAAGAGCACCTGCAACCTCTCCATCTTTGTGGCACATTCAGAAGCCCTGCACCTCATTTAAATACATGTAAACATTCACATGCACACTCAAGTAGCTGGGTACACAATGAGATGAATGAATGTTAATGAAACTCTGATTACGGGCCTGTCTAAAACAATGGAGACAATTGGCAAGTTGTGTCAATGTTTTCCACACAATCACAAAAGCAATTTACTGTGTAGATAATAAAACAGCTCACTATTCACAATCTGATTTTGTCTATATTTTGGTAAAGCTTGTGTTTGTGGGGCCCATAATAATTTAAACCAATCTTTTAATTGTACTAGCATATTCCTTATGTCTACAAATAATGTCAAAATCCAAAAATATGCAGATGTGATAAATAATTTATAAGGGAGCTAAAGACTAGGATGATCACAAGAAGAACTTTCAACCTTAAAAACTTGGAGAACTTAACAAAAGTGCATAGGTAAACACAACCAGAGGACCTATGTTCAGGTCGGTTAATTTTGAACATTGATTAAGGGAAATTCAGTTTCCCTCTACTGTACTCTCCTCTTGAACTGCTTTATAGCCTTTTCTCACAACACTGATAAGGAAAGCTCTGTGTTTACACCTTGAAGCCTTCTCTCTCCAGTTATTTTCCTGAGAAGAGATCAGGACAAACTCTTTAAATCAGAGGTCTCCAACAGGGGGTCAGCAACACCTAGGGGGTCCTCAGAGGTACTGCATGGGGGTTAAGAAAGTTTTGGTTGATTAGACTTTTTTTTTTTTTTTTTCATAACCCCCCTGCAATTTTTTCCACTAATTGAAATGTCTTTAAATATACTACATTAACATGAATTCAACACACTGTACTGTAGTAAACAGATAAATGGAGGCAGAAATGTCTTTCAGTTATCAATAAACATATTCAGTGACAGGAGCTTTTTAAAGCTGGGCACCGTTTCATTGCACTTCCCCCTAGCTCTTAAAATTTTTAGGACACACTACCCTTACATGCGCAAAACTGAGTGCTAGGGACCAAAATGAGTCCAAGTGATAGAAATGGGCTAAGTGTATTAATATGAATAGGAAAATATGATTACCTGTTAATGGAATGAGCATTTTACCCTTAAAATAAGACAATTAGATAATATGCACTTGAAATAAGAATGTGCAATTGTTTTTGAATGTAAATTGTCTGGTTCCATTGGCAAAGTGTCTCACTTACCTGCTTATTTCAAGGAAAAATGGACATTTCTTAGATATATTGACTTACTTAGATATAATTGTTTTGCAGTGCATTCCCAAATCTTGCCACGTTCATAATGATGATGACTTTTTATCCTAGCAGAGAAACTCTCCAAATAAGATAAACTACTTGAGAAAATATTATTTCTGACACACAACAAGCAGGTATTAATAGGGTTCAACAGACTCACACATCATCAATTAAAATAATCCTAAAAAGACTATAATAAGACAGCAGATGCTCCCTGCTTTTTTCTTGCTCTTTTGCGGCTGCTCTCAAGCCAGCCACATTGAAAAGAATTTAGGAATGTGAAATGCCATGCAGGCCACAGGAAATGGAACCGTCTGACCGCCAAAGTTTAGGGGACTTATTTGTAATCTCAAACTCTGAGTTAACTGGAAACTTCGAGGCGCCAGAGAATAGAGGCTTTCATCATAGAGCAAAGCACAATTACTGTACTGCTGAAGGAATGACATGATAAGCTTTACTGGCCTTTGGAGGAAACATATTTTAAACTAAGATCAACAATCAGTTACAGGTCTGACAAAGTTAGAAAAAGCCTTAAATGCTAAACACTTTGGTTTTTTGATCAATTTTGATCAACTAACAAGAAGCTAACTTTGACTGCATGGTACCCCATGCTGACATGTCTTGAGCTGTTTGTTGAAAAAGCTAAAACAAACTTTATTTCAAAATGGGTTTAAGCATTAATATATAACTATAATGTTTATGAATTTTCTCATATTTGCATTACATTTGATTGGCAAAATACCATAGAGTCTTTTTTAAATGAGTTCCTTTGTGTACGCTACCCACTGGCTCTGTTGTTTCATAAGCCAAGCCTAAAAAAGCTAGGTGGACCTTACTTTTTTAACTATTTCCTAAGGAATGGTCACTTAACGTTAACAATCAAATAAATGTTATTGATTTTGGATTAATCAAAAGATTTAACAAAATATGAATTTACCAAATCATGTTTTCTTCACCTCTTGGGTTTGCATTAAAAGTTGATTTGACCAATTCCAAACTCTTCAAGATTTACTTTGGTTCTCAGATGAGATCCATGTCAAACTGTGATATTATTGCATTGTTTTATCGATTATTCAACAATTTTCAACCATTTTCATTCATTTTGTTTTTTATTTTATCCTAGTTTAGTTTAGCTTCACTTGTTTAGATACCAGTTTTCAACTGAAATATTTTTATTTGGATTTTAATTATTTTGGCCTTAATGTGAATTTATCCCATACGTGTGCGGAGTTAACAGTTTGACCATGATATAACCTCAATTCACCACTTTATTTTATGTCCTAACACACAGCCAGTCGGGCGTATGCCTATGGAAAAATTTACGATAGTCAGAAACGTTATTTCATTAAATAACATACTTGCCAATCTCACTTCGGTGGGCATTAAATAAAGCGTTCTTGGATAACAGGCCTTCCTATGTGAGAATTAAAAGTGAAGTGATTGAATACAACAGTAAAATCACATTTCAATCCAATTAGCAGCAGTTTTATAGAAGTATGTCAATAGAAGATTTGCACATCTAAATCGTGAATTTTTTTTTTTTCATCCAACCAAGGGTACATTCAAACTGCATGTCTTGATACTCAATTCTGATTTTTTGCTAAATTCCAATTTTCTTCTGCATGGTTGTACAGACTACTACTTAAATGCAGCCACAATCAGACTCGAGTCTGCGCATTTTACAGCCCCAACACATATGTAATGTGCAGATGGACAATGTTGATGTGTCAAAGCAGTGGATTGTTTAGTGAAGTCATAACAAATGTTGGCATGTCTCCTATTATAAGTTGTTAAACTTTGGGAGCCAACAATGTTATAAGTGGTCACATGTAATATGATGTGATTATTCAGACAGCATGACAGCTGTAATTGAATAGAGACCCACATGTGGAAGTGGAAGTATTAACATTTTTTTGGAGGTGGACGATTAAAATTGGGCCGTTCTGACTAATGGAAAAAAATGGATATTATCCACGAAACAAGAAAATCAGACCCTCTGTAATAGGTAAATTACCGGTGCCACAGAACCTAAATTGGATTTACGTCTTGACTCTTAGTTAGCCATTCTAGATCATCAATATGCTTTGTTCTTAAGTATTCTATTCTGGCATTTGCGGCATTATAAGTGTCTTGATTTATGGTGATCCACTATCTCAAACCATTTAAAGACTAAAGTTTTCTACATAATTTCAGTGAATCCATATTTCTATTATAAAAATATATATATAAAATAATAACAACAACAATAGGAATCAACCCTTCCATCCATTTTCCGTGTTATCCCTGATGGGGTCGCGAGGGGTACTGGTGTCTATCTCCAGCTGTATACGGGCGAGAGGTGGGGTACAACCTGGACAGTTCCCCAGTCCATCACAGGGCAACACAGAGACAAACAGGCACACACTCACACCTAAGGAGAATTTAGAGAGGCCAATTAACCTAAGAGTCATGTTTTTGGACTGTGGGAGGAAGCAAGAGTACCCGGAGAGAACCCACGCATGCTCAGGGAGAACATGCAAACTCGATGCGGAATCAAACCCAGAACCTTCTTGTTGCAAGGCTAATACCAATAATAATAATACCAATAATAGGTTATACATTTTATTTAAACTACCTTTGAAACTACCCTATACATGGTACAAAAAAACATAGTCACTGATAAACAATATTAAAAACAGAACACACCAAGCACTGGAGGTAAGAAATTAAAATATAAGTTACAGGAGTAAATATCAAGCCCAAGCTCTGAAGAGAGAAAAGATACAGTGCTATGTGCACGTCAGCAACATTCTCATTAAAGCATAAAAAAAAAACAATTTTCCTTAATTTCCATTTTAAACTAACTACTGGGTCGGCAGCGTTGCATCTTCTGGATTGATTTTGCTTATCAGTTTTTCAGAGACAATTATAACCATAATATTACCAGATGTGACTTGAATGAATTCCCAGACAGTCAGTACAATAATATGAATCCTGTGTTATCCAGGTGGTAATTTATACAACATTTTATAATCATAGTTTCCCTTCACCCTTTATTTGTGAAACTTTTAAAAATTGTAACTGTGGTAGGAGATGCACAATTAAATCAGTTCTTATTTGGCATCTTGTTCTTAATGCAAAAGTAATGGACCATGTAATTTTTCATCTACTTTTATGTGTATCAACAATTAATGTCTGACTGGCAAAGTAGAATCTCTGACATGACATTATAAAATGTCTTTTGTGTCATGTGACATTTTTTTTTCTTTATTGGCATCTTGGATAGCAAAAACCATAACATTTGGAATCAGACAAATGAGGGTGATCTAGAGGTAAAAGGCACAGGGCATTCACTGTACCCCTAAGAGTGGGCTAAAGGTACTCCATTTGGCACTATTAATGAATGATCTATGAAGATATCTTGCTTGTTTTTTTTTCCTATCTAATCTTAAAAATGTTTAAAATGGGATTTTATGGATTCTCTTACAAGTTATAAGAATTATAAACTGACATGCTCAGGGGTTAAAAATTTTGTAAAAAGTTGTCCCAGTAAAATGTAAATACAGGATAGCTTTATATGTAAACTTTGGAACACATTTATAAGCCTGTCTTAAAAGCCTTTCTATGTTTCTTTACATGGTCAAGTTCAAGTTTACTAGTTCTTAAAAACTATACATTTATAGCTATCTTTTATTAACTGACAATCTTTTTATTCGCCATTACATTATTATAATTCTGTCCTTTGGGTTTATTTCATAATCAGAAGCTCACTGCAGCTCATACAACTCAATTTATTTTCAAATAAATGGATTCCAAATACTGTATAAAAGTAGGCTGTTATGATCCCCAATTTAGAAACGTTAATATTCCAGAAAAGGCCTTTTTGTTCCTTTAGAGTAGCATAAATTATGATCATTGACATAAATTATAGCAATTATATTCACTGTGTGCAACATGAAATAAATGTCTGAAAATGGTAGATTTTTAACACCCAATTACATTTGCTCTGTGAATAATTTTGGTCACTTGAAGGCATGATTGATAAAGAAAATAGTGTGATCCATTTCAATTTCACACAGAAAATAAACAGGTTTGAAAAATGAAACAAAAAAAAAAGGTTTACTTTAAAGGCAGAAATTTATTTTTTTAAAGAAAAGATAGAGAAAAAAAGGAAAAGAACTGCGGCAGGATAATTTTCTTCTTCAACTTCAATACCCACAATTCCCTTTTGGCCTCCTCTTATGGGTTATTGGCTGCTTAATTTACAGAAAGAAACCGAAGAAAAGAAAAAGGCAGAGCAGAAACACAATTTCATTGGTTGAGTAAAATAGAACTTAAGAGAGAAAAATATTTTGATAGTTATATGCAGGGAAATTAAAGCTGATCATCAAATCATAGAGCACTGAGGGCATCACTGTTAGCTCATGAAGCCAATAAAGAGTGGGCATCCTCAGACTAGATTTTAGCTCCTTAGTGTATATATGGTTACTGAGATATCCTTCTGGACTTAAGTGCAGCTTTGGACAAAGTTTCTCACGCCTTCCCTCTTAATAGAATTATCTTCAATTGGCATCACTCACACAACACTCCACTAGTTCCATTGCTACTTCTCTGGTTATATCAGTTCATCCAAATTAAGTCCTTCTACTCAGATCCTACCCCTGTTACAACCCTGGCCTCAGGATTCTGTCCTGGGGCCCCTCCTTTTTATCATTAACCTTGTTGATGCCACTTGGTGACATATTTTGGAAATATCCATTTTCATTGTTATGCGGATGACATCCAGCTGCTGATGAAGGTTCTCAGTCATCCAGGTCATAGTCATTCCGTAAAAATTCAAAAAATATCCACTGGACTTGGTTTGTCAAGTCACATTTGAATTGAGAAAAGCTTCCTGGAGAGGTGGCGAAACGTCTTCAAATCTTAAAAACCAAGTCCAGTGGATATTTTTTGAATTTTTACGGAATGACATCCAGCTCTATTTATGTGGGGCGCCTAACTTCCTCCCACATCCCTCACCTCCCGCTTTGCTGAAATCAAACCCTGGTTCACCTCTAACTTTCTGAAGCTCAATTGCAACAAAACAGAGATCCTCCTGGTAGGACACAAATGAGTTTCCTCCAAGATTAACAGTTTCTCTCTTACAGTTCTCCTCAGGTAAAGAGTCTGGGTGTCATCCTAAGAAACATTCATTGTCATCGTTCAACTCTTTTCCTGCACTCTGCTTTTGAGCAGCCTTCAGCCTTGTCACCTCCTGCATTGATAACTACAACTCTCTTCTTTTGTCTTCCCCATAAATCTCTTCATAAACTACAGTTGGTCCAGAATTCAGCTTTTTTTAACGAACAAAAGCCCCTGTTTAGATCACATCACCCTTGTCCTAAAAGAGCTTCACTGACTTTCTATAAGCTTCACAATCGAGGCCAAGATCTTCCGGTTTGCTTTCGAGTTCATTCATAATCTTGCCAGCCCATACCTCTCAGATCTTCTTTAGATTGCTATCCCATCCCATACCCTTTCTCTTATATCCACCTTGTGGATCCTCCTAACCACCTTGTCACCATGGGAAGCAGAGCTTTCTAGTGCTATACTCCTAAACTTTGGATTTCAGTCCCACAATAGCAATACTGACACTTTCTGTCTAAATCATGGCTTAAATCTCATCTGTTCAAGACTGCTTACCTCCACTGTTTTAATACAGTGTGCATTGTATGATATATCTTAATTGTTTTACAGTGTCCTTTGAGGACCACAATGTTCACATTTTGGACAAAGAAGACAGGTGGTTTAAAAGGGGTGTTGAAGGAAGCCATTTATGTTAAGAGAGAAAAAACAACCTTAAACAGAGCAGGTCAACTCAGGTTTCAGCTATCAAAAACCTACAAAAAACCTACACCACAGCATTAGAGTTAATTCCTTCCAGCTATCATCTAAACCCCTGTCGCTATGCAGGGGTCCAAAACATCTTGCCTGGTTAGCCAGGCCAACAATGACCCTAACGACTCTCCCCTTTCAGAGGCATAGAACAGTATTGGGTATTTCAGGCTAACAAAGACCTCAAGCGACTCCCCATTCCTAAGGGGCAGACTTGTTCTTCTGGTTCAATTTGTATGTTTTCTAAGATAAACCAAGGCTTTGTTTGGGCTATGCCATAAAGCTTGGAACTCAATACTAATTCTGACATTTTGAATTTAAAAAGTTTCTTGGATGGGAAATGAAATGTCTGCAAATATGGAAAACAAAGTCCAGTGGATTGTTTAACTTTTTCAGAATGTCCTTTCATTTGTTTCATAAAATAAAAAACAGTTATGGTAAAGAAGAATTTTATTTATGACATTAGGTCAGAAGATAGGGTTAATATGAAGTGGCTTGATGTTGGTATTCAAACAGTTTGTGCTGCTGCCGTCCAGTCTATAAAAACATGTTACTTTCAGTTGAATATAAATCACTATGATTAACTTTGTCATTATAAAGTGCTTTATCAATAAATCTGATATGGTATGATTTTTTAAAGATGCAATACTGGAATTTGAAAAATATCTACTGTTTACTAGCTTTGAAAGTCAGTATAACTTTTTGTTTTTAGATGATGCAACTGCAATTTCAAGATGATTGTTCAGGGTGTATCTTATGTACCACAGCTGGAGCTTCACACAGAAATTCTCATTAACATTTCTAAATTTCACTCACTCATTTTCTGATTTTTTTTAGCACATGCTTTACTGCTTTCAAAACTTTCTGAGATTGCCATTTAATGTTCTTCACTAGAACACTAGTTTGGATGCCTATGTGTCATATGGTTAGGGAGATGAGAAATTTTAAATAAATATGTCAATAAATGAATTTTTGAAACTATCTTTTATTTTATTTTTCTAATTAACAGTTAAACAGAAAAATGTATGCGTTATACACATTTTTGTGTATAATCTATTTTAAATCTTTTTTTTTAAACAAGCAATTGAGTGTTGTCTCTCTCTTGTATTGAATAATGGGACGTTAGGAGTTTTCCACTGTCCTTAAAATACAAAGTTTGTATAAGAAACTTTAACATGGGTTTAAAAAGCATTACCCTTAGCCAGTGTTTTATTGGTTTGAATTCATAGGGTTTTTTCATCTTTAAAGAAACAACAGGAATATGTGAATAGAAACAGTCCTGAAGAGACTGACTATTATTTCTGTGCTCCCCTTTTTGGAACTGATCCTAAACTCTATTTATATTGCGCTGTATAGAAAGCCAAGTAGGCACAGCTGTGTCTCCTCCACATGGCAGTAGTCTGTTGTTACACCTGTTTAGTATGGTAAACCACTGATTTGCTTATCGAGAGCACTGCAAGGATGTATTAATAGTCTGTAAGAAGGCTTTAACAAAAAGGAGGGAGTAAGAATGTTTTATATCCTGAAGGAGAATGGACAGCCGCATGTTGGAGATGCCAAGTCTTTACTGCAGCTGGAAACTGCAGACAAGAATTGAGGGCAGTGAATATTGAGTGTCTGCCAGCTGACAATTGTCTAGACCAAGACAGATGGGAGAAAGTCCTACATCTACAATTGAGTGGCTTTTTGAAATTGTGAGTTGAATAGAAGAATCCAGATGACAGAAGGAAAATGCCAAGATTTATATGCCGACTTTTGGATTAAAAAGCCTGTTGCAACAGCTGTGATTCAGTTTAACAACTTCTTGACAGACTCATCACAAAAATGAACAGGGTCGGTAGCCTAGTAAACTAGCCCCTACCACCAGCGCCAGGGGCCAAAATCTTTTTTGCCTGCAAGTGGTCTAGCCTCGATCAATGCCGCAGTGCCTAGCACTGGCGGGCCAATCACAACACAGAGATGTGTTTTGAATTTCTGGATGCAAAGTGAGTGGGGTTTTGAGGGCATGATGACAAAGCTGTGCGACGCTGGAGAAAGCACAACAAGAAAGATGGGAACAACTATTGAACAGTTCTTGCTTGACCCAGCTTCGGAATCAGTTTTGGAAGGATTAAACTGGAGATTTTCGTTGCAACATGAGCAGAAAAAGGACGTATTCACTGTTTGTTTTGGTAGTTAAAAGGCTTTTTGTTTAAACTCCCCCACCAGCCTTCTGTCGCACTTACTACATCACAGTCACTTGGGCTCATTGGTCAGAGTGTTGGCCAATAGGCACAGACATGGTTTGAAAGACAACGGGTGTTCCAATGTCTTATTCATCGGAGCAGACTAAATTACACATTTTATCTGACATTTAGATATACACACTTATAAGGCTACAAGGTTGTATATTTTTTGTAAATAATAAAAACTATTACAACTAATATATGTCACAGTGCACACAAGCAGAGATTGAGATGCTCGTATGAAATTGTTTTTTTTTTATATTTTATTTAGTCAACTGTCAACAACAATACAATGATCACAGGGACAAAGTAAACATGACATTTTTTTTTTTTTTTTTAATCCCTTCTCCCCTCCTTCCCACTCCCCATCCTGTGGTCCCTTCCTTTACCTTCTATTTATTCTGTCCCCTACCCCTCCCCATCCATCCATACCCGGCTGCAAACAAAAAAAAAAAAAAAAAAAAAAAAACAGCAAAAAAAAAATAAATAAATAAATAAATAAAATAAATAAATAAAATAAAATAATAAAAAAACCATACTGTTAAGGGAGAAGAGCCACAGTATTGTGCTAGTGTGTATTGTTGTGGACAAAGATTTCTGCTGCAGTGTTTCATATCATGTCTCATCACTTATATATATATATTTTATATATATATATAAAAAACTCTTCCTCACCCATCGCGGGCGGTCTTTCCCCTTTTTCCTCCAAGCTCGGGTCCTTGGGAGCTTGGGGGCTTTGCGCATCTTGGAAGTTTCATTCTGGATAGTGGCTGTTACACTCATTAGTCCTCGGCCTCCTTCCTTGCGGCTGGCGTACAGTCTTAGGGTACTGGATTTGGGGTGGTGCCCTCCATGCATGGTTCGGAGCTTTTGTGTCTTAACATCTGTGGCCTGTACCTTTTCCTTTGGCCAGCTTATTAATCCTGCAGGGTATCTGATTACTGGCCGTAGCCACTTTCCTTGTTACCTTTTCGAGGTTGTCAAATATGTATATATATACACACACACAACACAATTGGTTTCCATCACTATATATGCACATCACCTTTACATCCAGCATTGGTGTAAATTATGCTAAAATATGCTAAATTATGTGTGATTAATCAACATATTAAATTTACGCTAAAGTACCCAAAATAATTCCATCTTCTGGCTTCTTATGCATATAAACTTGATCAACATCCAATACGTAAGTGATGCTTCTAAGTTGCTAGTGTCCAGCTGTTGAGCTCTAAAGACTGTAGCTGGCTGGTGGGCTGGGGATCACACAAGGAAGTGCTTTCACTAACTACCCAGAAAACATTCGTATTACTTAACTCAATCAGTTCAATAAATGGAGGCTCAGTTTTATTTATCGATACTGATTTTGAAGCTGTTTTGAGTTAAAACGTTTAGAAGGAAGGTTCATCCGTAAGAAAATATTAGGTATATAGGAAAAACAAGCAGATGCAATACTTGTGAAAACACAAAACAGTTTTCTGGACCATCTTGCCAATACCAAAAAAGGTAGATTGGCGGATGTGTTTTTGAATATAGTGATTTAATGAGTTTACCATAGAAAGATAGTATAGCAAATGACTGAACATGGGATACTTAATATTTTCCAGGACTGAGTTAATTATCCTTCTGCATTTATTTTCCATGAAGGAGCAATCATCTTGTTTTATTTGGTCCTACTTGCTTTATTTCTCAGACATTTATTCTGTAGTCTATATTTGTGAGAAATAAGACGTAGTATGGAATCTAGTTCCTCACAGCAACAAATTTTATACCTCTGTTTACCACTAGATTTAACCTGAAATATTTCTTCATTTGCACTTTCTGAGACACTGTGTCACTGAGGTTTCCAAACACCTGTATCAAGCTTTAATAATCTTCATGTCAAACTGCCTCAGTATAATTTTTCTACAACTGCTAACACATTATGAGGGCAAGTCTAATGAATATATGTTACAGACAGAGGCATAATTTTCTGAAGGACTGGTGTGGACATATCTCCACCAATTTGGCCTGGTGGGGACAGTTACCACCGATAATTTCCGCTTTTTTTTGCCCTTTCTGCTCATTTTCTTTAGCCAAAGGTAACAGAGTTGGGTACAGCTATCTGTGATCAGAGAGTTTGGAGTTAGTGTTTTTTTTCCCTCTCCCATGCTGCTCCCCTGTCCCCTCTCTGTGTAACATAATCGGATCTGTCGCTTTGAGATTTGCGGCCGCATTTCACTGACGTACAAAGCAGCTTCGTGGTTGAAGGAGAGAAACACAGCAGCACTCACTGAATATCAACCTGCAGCTAGTTTGATGTTTGTTTAAGTAAGAGTTAGGGGATGGGTTGGTTAAAAAAAATTAGAGATGCCACCGAAAAATCTGTTAATTAGATATACAGAGTTTTTAAGCTTAAAATGGGAACAGATTGTAAGTTTATACAGGTTTGTAATATAATGCAAGAAGCTTGAGAAAATATAGTTTGTCCTTCTTTACTAGTTAAAAAAGCTTGGCTTCTCAGAGGACAATGACTCCCAGTTACAGGTTAAAATGAACATGTTTTCTTTTTGAACAGGCAGAATAAGACAGTAGAGCTTCTATATATCTTGGAATTTGGTTTCGTTATATTAGTAAAGAAGTTCATGAATCTTTTTAAACAGAGCACAGAGAGAAGTAGGGAGAGCTGCAGATTTAAAGGTGAAACAGATTTACTGGGATATGCAACATGCAATAAAATATATCTCCAAGTTTACCAGAAAGTTAACAAGAACAAAATATGCTATGCTATATTTGAAATGCAGCTTATCCATATTTTTCTGGATGGATGGATGGAATTCAAATTGTACCTTTAGGGATGCATGATTTATCAATTTTGGCATCAGAATTGAATGTTATTGTATATTTTTTTATACATCAATGTTTTGGGCCCTTTAACTATGTCTAAATAAAAGGCATCTCTAACTATCTATAAATATAAATATCAGTGAATTATGCTTCTAAGCAAAAGGAAAGCATTCAATAAAAAAAAAAAAAATGTTTGAGCTCATTTCTGGAAAATACAAAAACCTAAAGAAAGCGTTCAGGTCAAGTAACTGTAGGTCCATCAGCCACCACCCCAGTGTCCGCACCAACTTTCATCAGAAAGTTACACCCTTGGTTACAGATTTAAATCAAAGAAGTCAATATGCCTAATCTAGAGAGTAAATGAAGGAAAAACAATTGGTTTCCATCAAAATACAATTCTTGAAAACCTTATATTTTATTTTTCTTCCTTTTTTTGTTCTCACGCTTTGTGGTGTTTGCTTGTGGTTTTTAAAGTCAACAACCAGTATAAATGGTGGGCAAACCTAGTAGCTTTAGAGCTGTCTCTTACAGAGCCAGTTTAAAGATAAAGATGATAGAAAAAAGATTTTACTAAAGGCAGAATTCGGTTAGCCAGGCTATTACCTTTAGCTATTAGTCACCAAGGGTTATTTCATGATTGCTTAGTTTTAGGGGATGGAGATAGCCTGGCAGCTGGACTAATTATTTACACGGCCTTTTAGTGTGAAAAGGAGCAGGTAAAGCCGGATTTCAAGTGCAGTTCTAGCAAATAAGGAAAAAGCTTGAAATGAACCATATAAGTATGGATGTGAAGCAGAAACAAAATAAAAAGTAAAGCTCCTAAAGCAGCAAGTTGTTGAAATTACAGCAATATAAACAGCTTATAATGCATTGATATAATCAACTCTTTCAGCACATAATGAAAGACATTTTGAGCCCGCTTCCTGAGCTGTGATTGGTCTACATTGTTTTAGAACGGAGGGTTTTGAGTCTTATTAGGCTGACTTAGACCCATGTAAGTAGTTATTGTCCCCATTAACTACACAGCTTCATTTATATTGTTTAAAACTGCTATGGAATATCTACAGTTCATCCGACCCAAGTAGCTGTGTGAATTAAACTAAATGTAACGGGATCTAAACTGGAGTTTATTCGTATTGAAATTTCATATATTAAACATTTTGTAAGCGTTATGTTTCTGTTATTCTATTTATTGTTTTTTGTATGAACTTATTCAAATTATTGCTACCATTGTTGAGAAATGTGACTATAGCAAGGCTGTTTTTTGTTTCAGGGAATAAAAAGGTGACAGATCTCACTTTGAACGCTCAGCAAAACATCCACAGGTGGGTGTCCAACCAAGCAGTTTTAGTTTTGACAACTCCACTTTTATAACAAACTCTTCCCAGAGCAGATCGGTAAAGATGTTTTACATTTACAGTTATTCTCACAAATTTAAAGAATTTTCACTAATGTCTTATATTGTAACTGCTGTGCTACAGCCTGACCCATGCTTTATTGGCCTATGTTTATACAAATAGAACATTCATCAAATACAATGTACTTCCATACTTAGAAGTAGTAGGGAGTACCAATTGGATAGAGTGATTAAAGGGGAAGTAAACATTGTTTTGTTTTCACTATGTTAATGATGGAAGACAAACAGCAAGATGTTTAAAAATAAAACACCTATATGGTGACAGTTTTTATAATCTGATTTTTAATCTCGAGTTGACAATTAGGACTAAAGAAAATACATTATTGACAAAGTTGGATTTAGCAGATCATAAAAAAGAAGCATAGCCAGTAGTTAACGAAACAAAAAGTCAGTGGAACTTTTAAGAATTACTTGCTCTATGAGCATAAAGCAAGGCACATTTTGTTCATATATGTGCTCTTCTAGGTTCTGGAAATAAACACTTGCTCCACGATCTGGCTTGTAAGCATTAAAAACATAATGAAATAACTCCAGTCTCCAAACAGTCAAGATTAAATAAGTTACAAACTAACAACAAGCTGTAAGTGCTTGAAAGTATTTTTGCAAGCAAGACTCTGCAAATCACTGAGCCAAGTGGTCATTAGAATTCAGACAGGTCATGCAATCAGCCGATCAGGCGGTCTTCTGTCTTATAAGGATTGGATTACTTACAGGGAAGTTATAGTTTTACCCAAGCAACAGTGACAGCAGCCCTCCTTAAATTCCCTTTGGTTCCTTTAAGTACATTTCACTAATCTTTAGGGGAACACATTTTTTAAAATTTAGCTTCAAAGTGTGCAATAGAAAAGCAATAATTAAGGTTTTTGGAACTTCTCTTGAAAATGAGGAAGAATTAAAAGAGGAATTAGTCCAAAATTGTTGTTTTTCAGCAGTCTTTTTTGTTTCTTTCTGGATATGGATACAAGATATAACAAACACATACAGAGAACCTGCAGCTTTAAACTTTTATGTCCAGAGACCATGCAGTTACAGTAGGTAACAAAAAGAACTGAGGTATATCCAATTTACATGACTAATAATGTTATCGGCTAATAACTTGCACAGAAATATTTTTTTTTCTTGGACAGTGCTCTGCTCCAAACATGTTTGCATGCACACCCCTCCTCTGGCCTACGATTACAAAGCTTGATAAAATCAAGGAAAATTTGAGCCTGTCGATCAGTCGTTTAAGTTATTCTCCATAAAGAATTCATTATAAATAAATTTAGATGCACATTATACTGCAGATGCACACTCTGAAAGCCTTACTTTATCTTCAATAAAGTAAGGCTTTTATGAAGGAAGTTGCCCCATATGATCATGACAAGTTTGGTAGAAAGTGGTACAAGTAAGATTCATTAAGAGAAACTGATCAAAATCAAACATCTTCAAAATCAGTACAACTTTTACGTATTAGTAACTAGGAGCATTAGAATTATTAGCAATTATTATTAACATAATATTAATACACTAAGGGTCGGATCTATCAAAGGTTTGCGTGTATAAAAACGTGAGCTATTTCACTGCGCACGCTAAAAAATGTACAAACTGATCTATCAACAGCGTGCTAAAAGGATTTGGTCTTTAAAACGTGCTAAATAGCGCCTCTTATCCATTTAGTACTTTTTCTGCAATGAATATGCAATATGGGGCGTTTAAGTGCGTCTTGTGGGAGGAGAACATGTAAATATATTAATTTAGCACTCGCAAA
>NW_015150479.1:2021109-2031248 GCF_000732505.1 Cyprinodon variegatus
TCCAGTTTGCGAGCGCAAATTACTGCACGCAAAATTGGATCTTGATAAATCCGGCCCTAACACGTCTGTTAAGTAAAAAAAAAAAATGTGATAATGAGATATGTAACAGGTATGTTCACGGGATAATTTCTTATGTCTTAACTCTCTATTTGTCATTCCTGATGCTTTTTATTTGTTCAGAGAAATTTAATGTTGCTTCAGGTGTAAATAAATAAATGTGAAAGGATGCCTTGAAACCTTTTTTTGTTGTATACATCAGTAAAAATTTCCAAAGATACATTTTTATTTCTCCTTCTCTGTGCACCTCTTACCCACTTTCAGACCAACTATGTTCGTAACTCAGCTGCTGTTACAGGGACCACAGAGTGTAAGAGGATGACAGAAGAAGGGACAGAGTGGCAATGGCGTAACGACACAACAATAGGCCCGCAAGCAACAGTATCTGGGTGGGCCCCAGATGCAGTAAAACACCCCATCCTAATCGCCTAATTTTCGCACCATTACGTCTGTAAGGAGACGTCCTCGTCCACAATTGCGTAGGAGGCCTACCAGGTGTCGGTGACGGGGCCCCTATGAGGTCGGGGGCCCCTAGGCAACTGCAGTCTCTGCTTACCAATATTTACACCATTTCAGAGTTGACCTGTTTCCCCAAGTTTTTATGAAAACTGCAGCACAGATTAAGTACAGAAATCACTAAAGAATTTGCATTAGTTGTGCAATAAAATAAATCAACAGGATGAAAAAGAATTCCTAAAATGCTCCTCTTGACAATCCTACATATGGCTACATTACCAATCCATTTTTCATTCATCCCTCCATCTTGTCTTTTTCCCACCTCCCCAACTTGAACCTAATGCATTCTCCAAACAAAGGTGTAAGAAATAATTAAACAGGCCATTGACAAGTAGGCAGGGCATCAAGAAACAGGCCAGAGAGGTTAACCTTTTTTCTTTTTTATTGTTTTGTACTGCTTATTAAAAATAACCAGCTTTATGCATTTTTATTTTAAATATTTAATATTATAGTAACTAGAATTATGATTATTTTTTTTCACTAACCTGAATTTATTTGGTCCCCCAACAAAGCCCTTGGTGTGTGATGTGTGGACAAAGAACTGGCTCTGATTGGTTTAATTAGGACGGACATGGTGGTGGGATGACTTCTATGTGACTGTAATTGTAGAGGACAACCTGAATTTAGCTTTTATACCTATATAATAAAAAATAATAATAATAATTCTGTGAAATGAGGGAGTGCTTTTGTTTAAGACGACTTCCATTACTTGCTAGTGATTCCCTGAAAATGTTGGGTTTAGATTGAGAAATACAAATTTGAAAGGAAACAATACCTTCCAAGCAAATCCAGTCTGGGCTTACCTCCTAATGAAGGTAAGAACGAAAAGACTGTACACATTTATAGTCTAATTAGGTCACTACTCAGTAAAGATTTTCTTTTTCGTTGGGTAAAACTATTGAAAGAGAGCAGCTGTTTTGTAGTTTCAGTCATTAAAAATATAATTCATATGAGCAAAGGCAACAGGACAAAACAAAACTGATGCTAGGCAGTGGCTCAATGCATCATTTTTGATTATCATCACAACCTTTATATAGCTTATACTTTAGAACTAATTTAATCCAAATTACGATAAATGAACAAGAAGTAGATCAAACTCTAGTTTGGAAATTGGTTTACAACATTTTTGCAATGTACTATGAACATATGAACACAGTTTTACTTTTTAAAATGCTAAAGTGAATTTAAAAACAGTTCTCGTTAAGGATAAACATGCAAGGATCTGGAGCCACATGGTTATGTAGCATTTTCAGAGGTTTTATTGGTGGCTATTGGACATGTTTTATTTTTCCTTATCAAATGCAACAGCAGCTGTATTGAACACGCAGATAGAATAGGGAACACAAAAGAATTTCAATTAGCTTATTAGATTTTTTATATGTTTTGTGTATGTTTTATGTTTTAATGTTGCATAAATTTTCTCAAAAAAATCTTTTACAAGTTGGCATGAATCACGTATAAAATAAAACTATGCTTTGTCAAATGAGAGGTCATAAATTCATTTTATTATGTTTACTTAATCTTTTCATGAGGTTTGCGCAAATCATGAAGCAGTCATACTAAAAATATTTAGTTTAGTCTTAATCCGATTCAGAGGTGGCCTTATAAAACTCCTCAGCCCTCATGAAAGTCTATCCTATAGGCCCAGTAGTATAATTATTTACTTTCATCAGTTGGAGACCAAAATAAATATGCTTTCGTTACTTAAAAGATAAAAATATAATTTACCTGAGAAATAAATACATATTCAAGTACAGCAATTTGTCAATGCAAGTGGCTCAGAGAAACAGTTATCTTTAAATGATCAGATTTTAAGAAATATTTTAATAAATATTATATTCTAATAAAATAAATATATTAATAAATATGCTTAAAGATGCACTGAAAATGTTCAAGCTTTTGCATTTGACTATTTATTTGTTCTGATAACACTAGTTTAGCTTAACAAAATAATTCACTATAATATTTACCTCAAAAATTGTATTTGGATCAGAGCTGTAAAATCTCAACAAATTGTATGGCTATATTATTTTTAAGCATACTCTGCAAAAGTCTATGTGAAGACTTTATTGCTCACCATGTTCTATTTCAGAAGATCTCTAAAGGGGCGGATGTGGCACAGGGGTTATAAAATGTTCAAGTCTGGTTTATAGCATTGATTTTTATTAACCGTATTAACATGACCCAGAGAGTTGGTTGTACTTAACATTTCCCTTCCTCTCATGAGTACTCCAAATAACACACCAGTGAAATTTAAACCCCAAAACATACTCAGACAAACAGGTTGCTCCTTAAGACAGAACACCCAAACGCAAGCTGAGCGCTGTTGTTTATGGGGTGTAGCAAGGACTGATGGGACTCCTACAGCAATTAAGCATTTGCACCTCTGTACATTTGCACCTCAACAGGAAAGAACACGCGTTTGACAATGAAAAATGTTCAGATTCTGGAGAGAGAGGACCGATGATATGAAAAAAGGATGAAGGAAGCCATCTTTGTAAAAAAAAAAAAAAGAAAGAAAAACATCACTGATCAGAGAAAGGAGGATTGCAGTTGCAGCTGCCAAGAATTTAAAATTGGGTCCTGGATTCAATGGCCAAACACAAAAACCATCAAAAATCTGACTTGGAATATGTCTGGGAGGATTGACAATCAGGTATTTCACAAAAGTAGTGCTCCAACTACAGATCGCTCTAGTGTGAGTCCACATTTTTGCAAAGACTCCTGATTAGGTGTCAAAATACTTTCAGAAAGACTAGGCTAAAGTTCCATTGTCTGCATTGTAACCTTGCTTTTAGGGTCCAAATATCAAAGCGTATAGTGAGGAATGAAGACATAACTATTGAAAAGAGGTTGCAAGGTTAAAATTAGAACAAGTAGACACCAAATTAGGGAAATTTTGCCTGACTTTGAAAATACAGTATAAAAAATTTTGGGAGAAATATATTACAGCTTTAAAACGTGGGAACAGTTTCCTTTGATAACCATTTGTAGAGAAAATGGCCTGTTCCTGTCTAAGAGATGAATTAACCACGTCAGGATTTGTTTTTTGTGATACTAGAACTGTATTTTCTTGAAAATAAATGGCTTTCAGACAAATAATGTTTATTTGTCATTACCCTTTTAATGCATGTAAGCTGCAGTCAGAGTTTGATGTATTATGGTTAGATGATTACTGTGGGATTCTTCAGCTTTCCAAGGCAAAAATCAACACTTTTTCACCAATGTGCTTTATTGTTGTCTCTCACAACTGCCAAACCATACACCAAGCTTATTTTTCTTTTCCTAATTCCACTCGTCACCCGCTCTTTCACTCTTCTATTCTCTCTCTCTCTCACCAGACAGATCATTAGGATTAGCTCTCTGACACCGCCTTTTTCATCAGATGCTGATCGGCCACAGTAGCAGAGTGTGGGAACCAGAAAATGAGCTTCTGACAGATAATAGGCCGCTCTGTACCTTATATCAAAGGGAACAGATAGCAAGGGAGAGAATGATGAAAAGTGAAAAAGTCAAAGATTTGCCTTATATTTTCCACGCTCTTTCTTTGGTCTTTAAATTCGAGATACTTTTGCTCTTCAGACTTAAATGTGTCTTCACAGGGAAGACAAAAGTCAACCTTACAAATGTTATTAAGAATAATTAATCATAGTTTAGTTGATAAGTAACTGAATTTTAGTTTAATTGTTTTTCCTCTATTTAGTTGATCATAAATACTGATTAGCATACTAGAATAAAAAGCATGTTATAATTTCAGTAAAGAATATTTGTAATATTTTTTTTCAGCGGATGAAAATCTGTAAAATAGTTGATATATAGCAGCGGGCTTAATATTTTTCACAAAGTGCTCTAAAGCTGTAGGGAGGTTTATAATTTCACATACTGCAGCAAGCAAATTTTTTTGGTTTTAAATTATATGGTTAGATTAAAACAGATTTCACCGAATTCTGATTGATATTTCAAATATTTTATATATTTTTCGATTTGGCTCCATACAATATAATTCCGATATCAATATAAACAATAAGCGTCCGGAAAAATTGCCAAGAATGTCCTCAACAGAGGCCTGTACAAACTGCAAAATATCTTGTTGCATCTATTAAACTCTTTCAATATACAAATTTATATAGAATTGTAAAAAAAAAATGAAACATCTAACTATTTTTACTTAAGGCTACAAGCTCAACAAACTGAATGGACATTTAACCAGGAAATAATCTGACCCGCCTCATATTTCAGTCCATTGGTTTTGCTAATCAATTTTTTATGTCATTCCATTTTTTTGGTGATCAACTGTCATTTGTTAAAAAAATAAAAATAAAAACAACAAAACACACACCTAATCCTATGTTAACAAATCATAATACATCAGCAAAATAATTCAATAATAGCTCTGATAATACAAACTAAAGTTCCCCGTCAACCATGAAACATTAATACACCCTAGTGACACTTTACAAGTTTTTCTTTTTTAAATATTCCCGTTTGAAAGATTTCTGTCTTCCTCTCTCAGTCATGCTACAGCCCCACCCCTTTACTGAGTAATTGGGAGGACCCAGCCATCTCCCAGTGAAACCATTCATTTGAGGACTAGAATGGGGGGGATAATACACACGTATGATCTGTGTTCTAAAAATATGATAACAGTTCAGTCATATGGTTTGGTTTTTATTCATTTTAAATGCCTAGATGATTAATTAGAATACCCTTTCTTTTGTAATTGTTTTTCCTAAGACCACTAAAAACCCTCTGTGTTGGTTGAGTCCAATTCAGCCTGCTGCTCCTGGAAAAATAGAAAGCTGAAGGGGTAGCTTGATTAGTAGCCAGAGTTAAGGATGGAAGGAAAAGGCCAGCTAGGGCTAAAAAGGGAAAAATAAAAAAAAAAGGGAAAACCCTTTTAAAAGGATGCTGCAAAGTGTGCAAAACTCAAAAACATTTTCCAGGCTACAAACAGAAATGCTATCTATACATTTTTATTTGTATTGCACTTTACATTTAAAAAAAAATCTCAAAGTGCTAAACAGTGGCAAATGACTAGCACTGGTGTTACGCCTTTTTTGGGGGTAATAAGCTAATATCACACTCCGCTCTGACTTGACCAAGTGATGTTTATACAATTTACCACAAATATATGTATGATTAAAAAAATAAATCAATTTAGCTGAGATAGCATAATTTAAATTATAAAGTAGTCTAAAAATTATTTCTTTGCAGGATTGGTAACACTAGTGCATATTTCCGGAATCAGAAATGAAATTAAAGTAATTAATTAATCAACCATTCTTCACAATTGCAAGATCTTTTGTAGTAAATAAGCAGTATTAAACTCCCAATAAAATCAGCCTGCTACTGCCTCCAACAAAAAACAGATGTTAGGCAGGGTTCAGCTACGTCAGAAAGTGGTAGGTTAAAATGTGTGCAGACGTTTAATGCAATTTAAATGTGAATGTGTTACTGTAGTAATTATAAATGTTTTAATTCACTGTATAGATGCCTGCCAACCACCTAATCCACAAATGATTGCATTATTTTTTTAGCGTCTAGCAAACAGCATCAAAGTCCTATTGAAATCAGACATACAGTACAGAGAGATTAGAAGTTAGGGAGGGAAAAATTAATTCTGAGACTGTGAGGGGAGCTCTTGCAAAGCATCACTGGATTTGTTTTGAGATGAAAGAGAACAAAGATGCCATTGTGCTGGGAACCAGAGTGGTATGACAAACAGGGAGCAGAAAAGTAGTGATCAGCTGTCCAAACAGAGACTTCACTGAGGGCACTATAAAGTCCAATATCTTCTAGTGATTTAGTGGTTGGGGGGACATTCGGACAAAGCACGTTGTTAATTTGCTGCGCTTTTCTGAGCAAGACATGACAAGTTCTTCCTGAATTTTTCTTTAAGGTAAAGACAGTTATTCCTCATTAAGAACGAAAAAATCTTACAACACATATTGTACTTTATTTACAGCACTCTGAGGAAACAACCTCAGCCTCTACATCCCTTTACATGTCACATATATATTAATATTAATTTATTTTCCAGTCCCAACTACCAACATAGTTCAAAACACCAGATATCAAAAACTATATTGGGATAACATGGTTCATGTGTTGATTGACAGTGCTTAGAGGTTTTTCCAGATCAAATATACCCATTTACAATGAACTACCAAAACTAGAGAAAAAAAAACTAAGAAAAAAAGTTCATTTTAAAACAAGAACTCCCAAAGCCGTCATTTTGATGGTTCTGAGATTTTAAAAGGAAAGAACTTTATTTACATTAACCGACTTTTCCTGCTTCTATATTTCCTTCATATTCATGTAGTTTTTTTAATAAAACATAAACGTGAACATATAATTTTACCTCAATCTCACACAGCCATCATTTTGATGGCTCTATTACAGTAGTAGTCATTCAAAATTCCTTGGTTGGTCCTTGGCTGGACTTTTGCTGGTCCCCTACAATTCCTTTTATTAAACATCAATATTTGTACTAAAATATTCTTCCTGTCATGATTTGTGGACATTAAGACCTAAAGAGAAGCGTTATCTCCTGTTCAGACCCTGTAATTCAGTCAAAAGGTGGATTCAGAGTAAAAAAATATGCAAGAGTGAGTCACTTGAGTGGCTGGAAGTTGGAGGGGATTTCGCTTGGAGTTGGAGGTAAGTGGGCTGCCATTCGGATGGCATTTGACTGGGAAAGGCCATTTTGAATGCCTGCTACTGTAGTTGCATTGAAAATTCTTCCCGTGGCTGATTCACATTCGGTACTGTTGCCTAACAACCAACATTCTACCTAGAACTCTTTGGCTAATACGGAAAAACTACTTTCAGAAAAAAATCTAACAGCAAAACAGGTTTTAGAAATGCTTCAAAATATTAATAATAGTGATTTGGGCAGAAAGGGAGATACCGATGAGGACAAGTGGTTAGGTAGCTGCTCAGATTCTGACAGCAAGTCGAAGGATGTTCATCCACCCCTGGCAAAACGCAGACGTATCAGTGACCCAACAGACAATAGTGAATCTTTTGTTCAAGATTTGGATAGCACTGCCCACACCTCAGCCAGTACACTCAGCGGCTCAAAAGCCAAACCAGAGCTGATGGGCTACTATAATCCAGATGATTAGAAAGTATTCCGTAAAAGCTCCAACGCGAAGTTGGCTTCTAGCTTTATTTTACGATCTCCTGGACATAGCAGCTTTAAAAACCGCGTTGGTTTTATTCAGGAGCTGTTTAAACATAACTGTCTCATGCAGAGATTTTATCCTCGAACTGGTAAACATTTGTGTGCCAACCACATGCGCTCAAGCGAGCCATAAGTTACCAACCCCTCCGCCTCTGAAGATCAGCTTTGGCAAGGCAAAGAAACCAGTGCCAGATGTGTCAGCGCTGCACAAAAAAATAACGCTCATATGCTTGACATAAAAGTGAAAAGGAGGTGTGCAGGAAATGTATAGGGGTAATCAACCAATTTCTGTAAATAAAATTGTAATTTCAAACTTTGAACCTGTGTGGACAAAGAGTCTTATTTTACTGATTTATTTTTAATAAAAATGTAGATCACAAATAATATTTGGCATACAATACAGCCTTAAATAAATATGCATTAGACCTGTTCTAAGGTTTACATAACCACAATGGGTTTATATGGCACACTAGAACCATTTCAGTCTATGCATATCATCACTACTAATGTATTCCATTGGGAAAAATGTCACCCGTCAAATTCTCAGCCAGTGGGGGTTCAAGAAGGATCAGAATTCTGGGTTAAGAAACATATAGACAAAGGTTATTTAAATTTGGTTTTTAAAAGTAAACAGCGTCGCTGGATAACACATATCAAACCTGTATCCAAAGAATGTGTTAATATTATGCATAACAAAAAATCTATTAGACACTAGTTAAATAACATGTTCCTGTGTTGCCCCTTAAAATTTCCCTACAGTCAAAGTATTACTTGGAAAAGATGGTTTCTAATATCTCAGACAGCTCTGTGGGCCTGTTTAGTGGTTTGAAACAGTTAATGAATGAATGAACTTTAGAGATGTTTTATACAGATTTTTGCAACCCTGTTTGCACAGTGATCAAGATCTAAATGGGTTTTCTAATGACATACAGGAGAGATAACTGTAATGCAAGGGAGACATTGAACCTCTTAGCTGTGCTGGGTCTGCTGATTAATGTAGCGTTTCTCACAACAAGAGGGCCAGCCAATGATTTTGTCCTGCTTTACTGAGGAAGGTTATGAGCAACACGAGACAAAGCAGATAAAGTGTGTTGGAAAGTACAAACAAGAATATTATACAAGAATAAACAATACATATAAATATGCAAATCTTTTTTCTTCATCTTTTTTTTTTTTTTTTTACATGATATGTCCATCTTCATTTAGGTTTTTAACCTTAACTGTTGTTTAAAAAGCAGTCTGGGTGGTGGCAGTAATATTAGTAAAAAGAAAATGGAAACTAATCATGTTTATGTCAGTCTGCAATCTGTTTGAATAAAGTCAGCTTACATTTGGTTGAAATGTAAGCTGGAAATGTAAGGAAAATACAACATATTTTCCTTTTTAAATTCTAATAGAAAAAGTAAACATGAACAAACTTACAATATATTGGAAATACATCTTGCTCCCAACATCATGTTAGAGATAGATGTAGGAAAGTAATTTGTGAAGTCTTAGATGCAAGCTGAACTGTATTTTTCTGTAACCTAATATGGACATGCTGTGGTCTGGAGGTAGGTTAGAAAGAGGAAATCGTAGACTTTGAAAGCATCTGATGGAGTCCAAGGAGGTTTTAGGATGTTTATGAGAAAAAAACTAAGTTGGGGGGTCTCTTTATTTCAGCTAATGGAGGATGTTTTATTGTTTAAATGTTTTATTATGTTTAATTGGAATTAATTCTGTCAAAACGTAAAATACTTTTCCTTTTTACATTACATTAAGATGACTAACTCATAAATAAAGGATTGTTCAATTAATCACCTTGAAATATATTTTGCTTTTTTTATACATCTATGAAGGTAGTCGTGCTGTAAGGAGGTTTTCGTTTACTATTTTACCTCGTCTGCTACACCCTGCCTCCCTCTAAAAAATCAACTTGACAGTCAATGGACAGCAGTGCTCACACAGGAGAACACATATCTATAATGCAGGGGGGTTAAGTCTTTCCACAATACTGCACAGTGCGTTTGGATAAGATCCAGATCACTCTCTTAATCAATGGAAAGGAAAAATGTTGTAAGTTAAGCCATGGTAGTGATGTATAAACCACTTATTATATGCATCAAACTGTTCTCATACTTTAAACCTTTACCTTTTCCATCATTGAGGAAATCTCAAAAAATCAATCTGTTCTAAAATCCCAACAAAAATGCACAAAATAAAATGCTTTGGCTCAAACTGTCTCAAAGCAAAGAAAATAATGATTTTAATAAAACACTGCAAATTTAGGATTGCTTCAAGCTTTCTGCTTTTTGTTTAAATAATATCTGCAAATCAAGGCTAAACTTTGTTCCCAGGGATGAGCTATCATTAACTGAAATTAAGCATTTTTCCATGTATT
>NW_015150479.1:2031403-2032747 GCF_000732505.1 Cyprinodon variegatus
ATGCCATCATCACATATCAGGTGCAATTCCATACTCATCTGGATTTCTTCAAGGCATCCCTTTAATTAAAGTTAATTTGTTGGACTAATGGGTTTGAAAATCATTCCAGGAAAACTAAAAATAGAACATTCTAATGGGATATATGCTTATCAATGCCTCCTCCTTTAAATCCATGGTAATATAGAGTGCATATGGACTTGTTTCTTTTGATTATGTACCTTAAAACTAACTAAACTACTAAAAGCCTTACCTGTCGAAATTGTATTATTTTGCACTCAAGCCCAACAATACCCCAAAGAAGCAGTATGTGATGTGTCCTTTCCCCTTTAAGCTTCCTTTGAAGAGAGCAGAGTTATTGAAGCAGGGAAGCAGTGTATGGAAACTGACACTGAGTGGGGATAAGAGAAAAGGAGTCAGATAGTAAGTGTGTAATGTCATTCATTGGGGAAGGGTTGTATCACTCCAGAGTAGAGGTGAAAGTGAACTTCATAGCCTGGGGGCAATTTTCCTTTTTCTTTTTTTCTCTATATTTGTCTCCTTTACACACACTCAGTCACTTCACAGTCAAGATTTTTGTAATAAAGTCAGCGTGTCTCCAAAAGTAAAGGAAGAAGCTCTGTTAAAACCTTCCAAAGGAGCATAAAAATAATTGCAAAGAATGACCTCGGACCAAAAAAAAACAAGATTCTAATTCTGTTTTTATTTTGCCGTAAGTAGATGTATAATTTTTAAGGCAAATGTAATCTGTTATGTTAGCCTTGAAAACCTTTACACATTAAAACTACTGACATGTTTTAAAAATACACGTCATTTTACAATGGCTATTCTAATGTTTACAAACTAACTCACTATCTGGGAGGAAAGCATTTGCCATTTTCTCTATTAATTTTGTGGTTTAGGTTGTTTGATACAACTTTGTTGGGTATGAAATGAAACTCTAATACCATTTCATCCCTTCTTTGACAGACAATTAATAAAAGTAATATTCTATATTCCTCTATCAGTGTGCTGCAAATAAATTTAGCTTAATGGCTTAAAATTTATATTGAACAGCTGGATACTTAAAGGTAGTTTGGGATGACCAGGGATCATGCCAATCATAGCACATGTAGTTTTTCTCAAATTAAGTAGATTGATAAACTCACTTAAAATATAACATAAAAGTTTTGGATGTTAATATGACATGTTTTGCTCAGTTTAGATTTGCATGAAGTTGATTTACAAAATATCTTAAGAGAATCATTCTGAATTTTAACTATGCTAACTTTGTAATGTATCTTATTCCTTGTATCATTGGTTCGGTTTAAGTCTTTTATTAAGTACAAGGACAAAGCATATTGATCA
>NW_015150479.1:2034192-2035402 GCF_000732505.1 Cyprinodon variegatus
AGGTAATCATTAGGCGAAAAAATGGCAGTGAAAAGTACAAGCTTGACAAGGTCATCTGATCTGATCTGGCACAATGGCAATACACATCAGTGCATCATGCCAAGCTATATTACACAAAGCCACAACACAGAACATAAACAAAAAATGTCCTATAATTTTAAGGAGAAAATGCAGTAAACGCTATTTGATGATTATATTCATGGTCCTGCCTTACACACGTTTCTTCCATTCATGTTGCATTTATTTCTATGGCCTAAACTGAACCCTTTACCTACCCACTACCAACACATAACTTACCCTAACCTGAACTACCGGTAAATTTAAACCTTAGTCCTAATCCTAACCCCACCCCAAAAGAAGATTTTCTATTTATGGGGACCTTGGTAATTGGTATCTATAAGTCCCCAAAAGGTAGCCTATTTCTGGGAAATTCTCTCTAAATGTAATAAAACCACACACATACACATGCACACACATACACAACTACACGTGTTTTCATTCTAAAGCATGCTGCGACAAGGACTTAAAAGATTTAAAAGTGGTCAAATCAGAGCTCATCAAATGGCAGTACAGTAAGAAGCAAGGTTTTCTGAGTGCTAGAAAAGTGTGTCTGTGTTTGTGGGCACTGTGTTCATGTCAGAAAGGTGGGCTGTGTGCTGCTGCAACAGCAAAAAGTGGTCAAGCTGTTGGATTTCCTATATAAGCATTCTGGATGGCTGCACATGTTGAGAGTCTCTACTTGTACCCTTGTTCATATGCTCAGCCAGAGGCTCCAGAGCGAATCCCAGATCTGGCTATAACATATATGTAATATGAAATCTGGTGTTGAAGCACAACTGAGGTTTTACTCTGTGTAGCCGTCTCTTTTTTTTTTTTTTTTACAATAAAAGAAAAATCCCCAAAGAAACCTTTTAAAAAAAAGAAGGAGGACAGGGTATATGTTTTGGGTTTAATAAATTAAAAGTATTAACCTCTGAACTGAGGAAAATATTGGTGCACATAATGATGAGGTCGAAGCCCAAAGAGATTCACATTAGGTTAGAGGCATGATTGCAAACAGACCCAAAAAGTCTACAGGCAACATCACTGTCTTGGCTTGTTTCACGTCTTTGAAACGATTAATTCAGAGCAAATAACCATCAGCAACAGGGTTTTTCTAAAAGCATATACCAAAACCAAAGATGCAAAAATGAACTATAATGTCCCACAC
>NW_015150479.1:2036836-2065652 GCF_000732505.1 Cyprinodon variegatus
TCCACCTTTCTCCAGTGGAGAACCATGGCCTCAGATTTGCAGGTGCTGATCCTCATCCCGGCCGCTTCACACTTGGCTGTAAATCACCCCAGTGCACGTCAAAGGTCCTGGTTTGATGAGGCCAACAGGACAACATCATCTGCAACCAGCAGAGATGATATCCTGAAGTTCCCAAACCGGACACCCTCCGGTCCCTGGCTGCGCGTGGAAATTCAGTTTATAAATGTGATGAACTGGTGACAAATGGCAACCCCGGTGGAGACCAACATGCACTGGGAACAGGTCTGACTTACAGCCGGCAATGCGAAACAAGCTCCTTCTGTGATCATACAGAGAGTGGACAGCCCTTAACAGAGGGCCCCGCCCTCGTACTTCCGGAGCATCACCCACAGGGCACCACGAGGGACATGGTCGAAAGCATTCTCCAGATCCACAAAACACATGTGGACTCCCATGAACCCTCGAGCACCCGATGAAGGGTATAGAGCTGTTCCAGTGTGCCGCACCAAAATCAAAACAGAAGAAATAAATGTTTTTACATTCAGGGGGGTGCACAGTGGGGCAAACGGTAGCACTGCTGCCTTGCAGCAAGAAGGTTCCGGGTCTGATACGCGGCCCAGGGCCTTTCTGCATGGTGTTTGCATGTTCTCTCTGTGCACGTGTGGGTTCTCACTGTGTACCCAAGCTTCCTCCCACACTTCAAAAACATGACATGGCTTCGCCTAAATTCTCCTTAGGTGTGAGAATGTGCGTGAATGGTTGGTTGGTTTGTCTCAGTTTTGCCCTGTATCACTGGTGACCTGTCCAGCGTGTACCCGGCCTCTTACCCATTGACAGTTGGAGATAGGCACCAGCACCCCAGCTGGGATAAGCATGACAGAAAATGGATGGATGGGTTCAAACATTCATTTTTCAAAGTCACTACTCACAAAGGAGAAATTAATATTTTGACTGCTGCCAAACTATAAATGCCTCGTTATTTTAAAATGAATTACTTGATATACTTGCCTGATTTATCATTTGCGGACCCCAAAGCATGACAAACAAGTAGTGGTCCAACATTTTAAAACAATTCAGCATTCAAACCCTGACAATTGAAGCAAGGAGAAGTAGATTTCCAACCAACTTTTTAAAATGATCCTTTAATCAACAATCAAAGGGTGCTTTTCTAGTGTATGATGAGGGGATTGACAGCTTTACTGTATTTTTCTTTAAACAATTGCAGGTAGCTGTTCACTTTACAACAAAACTTTAATTCAATACTAAATCAAATCAAATAAACTGAAACGACCTCGATTCTATAATAATTATTTGTATGTTGCTTTAAACAAGCAGTTATTTTACACTTATATACAGTCCTTCACCCTTTTATATATAATATGCGGCATACTCTTTTCCTACATCAGTTTTAAGGTTAAATGCCTATTGCAGACAGAATAAACAATGGGCTAAATAACAATATTTTGGTTTGGTGTTTCCTATTCAATGGCTGCCAAGATATGATAATCTTCCATCTGAAACATTTTTTTCCCCCCTCAGGGCTACAGTTATCAGTTTTAAAGTAACACAACAGATGATGCTAGATGAAAAAAAAACACTGATAAAAATCTGTTTATAAGTTGGATCACTATCGGTTTTAGGTAGTATCTAATCTGTATATATGCTTCAAATGTTGATTTATGTACTGACTTATGTACTTTGAGCACAACAGTGTAGGTACCAAAGCAACTCCATTTGAAATTCAACTGATAGACATACATGATCGATGAATAGATTATTGAAATGGGCATTCTGCTGTTCTGCAAGAGTCTGTGTGTTTTCCATTCCCTATAATGATGCACGGACAAAATACATACTGACCTGATCTCTCACCTTTTCAACATGTATGGTAAATATATTTTTTTTTAAATAAATTTTGTTCTGATTTATTTTCCTCATGACGTGTTTATTCCTGACATCTTCTCTCCTCTGGTCTCTTTATTTGCAAACCAACTAATAGGCAATGAATGCTTATTGGTAATTTATTGCAAATATTACTAAAAACATTTAAAAAAAAATAGAAAAAATAATAAAGAAAATGTAAATATACAGTATATATATGTATGTCTGTGTGTATATAACTAAGTAAAATATAATACATGCTCTTTCAGTAAATCTGTACATTGTCATTTAAAGTGTAATTTTTCTTCAGTTGCTCCAGTTATTACAATTATCTCAGACAGTCGGGTAGAGGAGAGATGTGTCAGTTTTCCACACACAAAATCTATATATCTTAGAAATAATGTGGCATTTGGTGACTTTAGCTTAATTTGTTCCTAGAGATGTTACAATAAATTCATTTGAGTCAAAACAATGTGTGAGGTTCATGATAGCAAGACCAGGTGAGATTTTCACCACCTTTTGGAAAAAATCAAGAATCATCTTTTTTTTTAATAACGGAATCAAAAGACACACATCGAGAAAAATGTCAGTCAAAATGAAAAAAGTACAGTAGCAGCAAAATGGCCCTTCCCAGACAAAAGCCAGGTGAATGGCAGCCAAATGGCAGCAAAATCCCCTCCAACTTCCAGCCACTGGCCTTCTCCTGGGCGTGTATTATTTTTTTTACTTTGACTCCACCCTTTCACTGAATTAAGGGGTCAGACCAGGAGATAACGCTTCTCTTTAGATCTTAATGTCCACAAATCATGACAGAAAGAACATTTTAGTACAAAGATTGATGTTTAAAAATGAACTGTAAGGGACCAGCCAAGGGCCCAACAAGGAAAGGGGAAATTTTGAATGGCTACTACTGTATGTAACACAGTATATTTGTATGAAATGTAATCCTGTTTGAGGAAACTGAATGGTTTGTAGATCATCTTAACAATATACCTAGCCTAATAGCAGTAGCAAACCAACATACAAATATAATGTTAATTTAAACTACCAAAGCAAAAATCCCATAATGACAAAGAAAAATGATAGCATCAAGTACAAAAACTACAATAAAAAAAATCATGCAGTGGTTTAACAAATAGATATTAGTTAAATAACAATCAAAATTAAATCTTGAGAGATTTGTGAATTCACAAACTCCCGAAAACATATCTTGCCAGGAGACAGCAGATGCTTTGGCCTCAATACAGAAATATTTCAGTCCAATGAAATGCAGTGGACATGTTTGACATCAAAGCGTCAACCACAAGTGAAGAGTTGAAGGAAAACAAACATGGCTGTTTACTCGATAAATGAGTAAAATGACGTGATTTTTGCCTTTCTGGGTGGGAAAATGGTTAAGTGTTCCCCCAACCGGATTTGGCTAATAGTTTCATTAGTCAGTTAACTCTGCCAGTTGTGAAACAAATCAAGCTACTACTTCTGCTGCGATTTCCTAAAAACTCAACATGGGAGGCTGGTACCCAATTAGCTAGAAGAACTGTACTGAATGTCCCTAAGTTTTGGAAACACTTTCTACATGAGGCTTCCAATATCGATCCGTGCAGTTTAATTTGAATTCAACTAAACACCAGTCTGAATTTTGCCAGGTTATCTTTTTAGTGGCTTACTTTGATTTATTATCAAGGCATAATGATAGCGTGCTTCTCATACATATGTGTCAGTGTGCTTTGATTTGATTTATAATCCACAGTAAATGTTAAGTGGTTATTTTTAGTTTCACCAGTAAAGAAGCCTTGCATATTGCTTAAATATTTCTTCTATTTTGTGGATGTTTTAGTGCCTAATGAAAAAAAATATTTTCCAAATAGCCATGATAAACATTACGGTATATTTTAAAACTGCTTTAGTGATGGCAATTCACAGAGAAAAGGCTCTCATACTGTAAGCTTTATTAATCAATTAATGTGTACAAACTGAATCAGTATGTCTATCTTTTGAATCAGTAATACAAACTACTACAATGGTTCTAATTTAAAAATCTATTTTCTTAATAGTGAAGGTTGTAGTACATTATGTGTGGTAAAGTCTCTTATTTTGTCATCTCTCCCCACTTATCAATTTTCTTCTTTCTTGTATCTAGGAGAAATTCCTGCTCTTCTGACGTGTTTAGAACAGAACCTCTCCTGTTCAATCTTTCAGTATCTGATCCTATCTAGATTTTAAGACTAATTGTAAGGTTTGCTTGTCATATCTCCAGGTTGAATCTGGGAATTGACAGGAAATTCCTACTGTCATCCCTGGCTGTTTTGGATTTTTTTTTCTTTGTGGTTTCAGTGTATGTAACAAAGCTTGATTTTAGCCACCCCCCCCTCATATCCAAAAAAACAAAGGACACTCTCAGTTTTAAGTGTTCCCATGCGTACAGTAAGTGGAAAAAACATGAAAACTGGTAGAAACCCTATAAAGGCTTCTCCAACCAGGAGTCAAATCAAGCCATTGGTGTTGTAAGATGACAAAGCTGCAAACTGTACCACTATAACCCTAATGTGGATTTTTTAAAAAAAGCAAAACACATTGAACATTTAGCCAGTTCCACAATGACAAGGCTCAACAACATTCATGCACATTCATGTCTTACCTTTTTTAGAGTTGTCAAGGAAAAGGAATGCATGACAAAAAAAAGTTTAAAAATAGATTATTACTCACTCTTATCTGACACATTGAGGATTTTTTTTTATGAATAAATAACATTCATTTGTTGTTGTTTTTTTGTGGTAGGTGACTGTGGCGTTTGATGCAGGAGTATGTCCTGAAACCAGAAGAAGGCAGGTTTGATCTGCAGCTCTGTCCAGTCTTTGTGTCCTTGAGCAAGAAAACTCACCTGCATTGCCTACTGGTGGTGGTTGGGTGGTGGCAGTTTTGATCAAGTAATAGCTATATAATAAATGTAATAAGCCAAGCTTAGTTTATATTAGGGCTGCAACTAACGATTATTTTAAAAATCGATGAATCGGCCGATTATTTTTTCAATTAATCGATGAATCGGACAAAAAATATTTTTTATATTAACCTCTTTATTCCAAAATAAACATTTTAGACAGAACAAACAAGCACACAAGTACAGGTTGCTCATTAACTGTACTGGTGCAATATGAAAAATAAATGTTTGTGTTAAAACTACGCAAAGAGAAATGTAGCTGTACATCCACAAAATATAGGGTAGTTTGTTTCATAAAGCGCAAAAAAATACATTTTTGTTTTTAAAAGCCCCTAAGGGGTTCAAACAATAGGCCCCCCCATTTCAACAAATTTGTTTTTTTTAGACTAGAAGAGTTCTGCCTTTTAAGACAGGAAAGTATAGCAGTTAAAGTTGCTACTTGAGAAAATACTCAACCACAGAGATAAAAATAGCCCTGTGATTCAAATTATAAATTGTATTTGGAATAAAAATGAGAGAACTAGGGGTGCTAAAAAACACATCCTCCAAAAACAGATATTTACATGGAAATGCGGCATATAATTAATTGACATATTACTGATCTTGCTGGATTTTATTCTGCTTTACTTCCATAAATTGCAGGATCTTCTTTACTTTATCTTTGCCAGAAGATTTAAACTTTAAAAGCCTTGCCCTCATAATTTGCAAGTTAATTTATTTATAAAGGAAATATAAACGCTGCTTAAGCTAATTCAAATGAAATTAAAAGTAAAATAAGTAGCCAACCATATCACTGTCTGTAACCTACTAACAAGGTAAGAAAAGCATCAGATGAGCTACCTGAGAAACTAACGTTACGTTTCCCCACTTTAAAACGAAACAAACATGGTGGTTCCATGCCATGTAAATTTTTTTTGACAAAAGTTGCATGTTACGACTTTTTTCACTTTACAAAGCGCAGGCTATTTTAATTATTGTGATCAATTTGCGCCGTCAATCCCGGCGCATGCAAGCTTCATTTGCAGTCTGGACGCTGAGGGTAAACTTACTGCGGCTCTGACTGCAGCGCTGAGAGGGACTCCTGTGGGAGAGGGAGAATGGGGTTGGGGTGGGGGAGGCGCCCCACGGCAGAGTAGGAACGATGCATGCTTTCACGTAAGAGTCTCCAAAAGCCGCCAGTGACACCGTAAAAAGTCGCCAGATTTGTCGCTAGTCGCTTTTTTGAAAAATAGTCGCTGGAGGAGTCTGAAAAGTCGCTGAGTTGGCAACACTGCGCCCTGCAGCGCTGGCTCGCTCTGCCGTATTTTTTTTTCTTCCCCCGTTTCAGTCAAGTGGATGTGATGAAGGCGGACGCGGATGACGCATTAATCGCACGACACAACTAATCGATGATAAAATTCGTTGCCAACGCTTTTAAAAATCGATTTTTATCGATTTTATCGATTCGTTGTTGCAGCCCTAGTTTATATAAAACCTTAAATAATATAATGAGCATACAGTGGTTCACAATCAAAATATATAAACAAAACAGGTTTAACAAGTCTAGGGAGGTTTTGTAAGTTTTCTTTATATAGCATTTATCATCATATCTGCTGCTGTTCCAAACAGACACTATTGAATGTATTAACATCTGGCTTATCTTGGACAATCTCAGAAGCCAGTTAAACGGACTCTTAGGATTTTGTTCTCTTTCTTTCAAAACTATTCACTTAGTCTACCTCATGTTTATTTTCTAATAGCATGTAGTGTTTTGTATAGATGATAGATTTCTGTAATCCTGAATTATTAGAATAAAGACATCATTGTTTAATTTGCAGTCATTTGTTTTTTATATACAAATGGTTCATCACTCAGGCTAGATCCACCCTCCTTTTGGTGACAGTTTGAATAAACATAGATAAATAGTTCTTTGATTGATAATTAATAAATATGCTGACAGCCTAGCCTAAGTCCTTAAATTGGTGGGAATAACAGTTTTTTTTACAGCCAGTCCAGGAGGCACCCGGAGGTGAAAGACCCAAACACCTGGTAAGTGAGCAGATTAGAGTTTTAGTTATTCAACTAAGAACACTAAATTGATTTTACCTCAGATTTTGAATAAGTTAAATAATTAAATACAGCTCCAGTTCTAGTTAATCATTTTTTGATAATCTACAGGTTATATAGATTATTCCACAACAGCTGACAGAGAAACCAAATTAGAGCTATAATTATATCAAAATTGTAAAAAAAAAAAAATTATATGTAAACATTTTGCATATAAGATAAAAGGATGTTTGTCTTCTTTAAAGAACCTTTTTCCATCTCATTATTAATCGATTAATGGAAAAAATATTGACAGGTTAATTGATTTGAAAAATCAGTTTCAGACCTAATATATAATTAAATATTTCATGAAAATATAAACAACATAGCAGCATTTGCATAACAGCCATGGGACCTCATGGTGCTAAAATGCAATGATCACAAATAAAGTGGTGATAAACTTTTAAAGTGGTTCCAAAATCTATCAGTCAAGAACATCAGTCAAGATAAAGAGTTTCCAAAGTAAAACCTAAGGCAAAAATGATCTCAAGGTTTGTAGCAGAGGAGTGAGAGCAGAGCAAAAGTCAGTTTGATTACCTCCTACATGCGTTTACCAGGTCAATAGCAGCATGGACATGTCCCTCCAAAGCAACTAAGAACTCAAACAAACCACTTAAAATATATTACATATTTTGACACATCTACACTTCAAACCCAAGCATTTGTAAGATTGACCCTGATTTCTTTGAGATGCTTTGACATGGCCAGTTTATAAAAGTAAATTCGGCAGAATAATTGTTAATTTCCTGTTTCATTCAATGTTCTGATAATAGGAAGGAAATAACACATAGCGGTGAATACAGATGCAGGCAGGAATACAAACAGATGAAAAGAATAATTGTTCATTTCCTGCTTGCCCATGACCTGCTGATTCAGGTTGTTTTGCAAAGTCTGAGACATTTCAACAACAACAAAAAAAAGAATGAAACAGACACAAATAAGAGGATGTTATAATTGTAACTTGCATTTTGTTCAGACTATAATTAAACATTACAACCAGAAATCTATCGCTGTCACCAAAGCTCTATGCCAAAAGTGTTAGGCAGGGAGATATTTGCCAATTTCTCAACCAACAAAAGGGGGAGAAAACTACCCAAAAAGTGAAAGAACTGAACAACTTTATTTTAATATGACGACTGTCTAAAACTCTTTTTTAAACCTATAATACATTTTTTCAGTTTTACAATTTCAGTTATCTTGTATGAGTAATTTATATCTGAGGAGGTAAAACTAATATTGTTCACCTTATAATTATATGTAAGTGCATAAAATAAATTTCAACTATTTTCCTATGTTTTTAAACTTTTAGCAGAAATGTTATGGTAACTATGGCTCAGCTTAGCTATTGCAACAAAATCACCAACTAAGAAAACTAATTTCAGCATTTACAGGTCTCTATTGAATGGTATATTCAAATATGAGACATGTAGGCCTATTGTTGTTTCTTCCTTGAAATAAATATTGATTCTCTAATTCAACAACACTGAAGTGGTAATACACACACTGTTAGTCTAAATATATCCAGAACCTTTATATTGGCAGGGATGCTCATATAAACTGGCCAAAACATGCACCTCAACACTCACTCACACTGTGATTGGCTTGAGGTGATGAAACCACCTGAAATCACTTTTTGGAACTAATGATTCAACAGAAGCTACCTTCTGATCCAGTGGGTCCATTTTGAAATAAGTTTTTTATCTTCACACCTGCTGTTAAAAAACTAAAATAATGCACAACATAAACTCTTTACAATGCTATACAATAACGATCCATGGTTACTAAGCTCACAAATAATCAATAGCTCTCAGTTGAGGTTCTCAAGATCATTTAGACGCATGCAAACTATAGGATAACATCTAAAAAATGTAAACTGTAAAGGGATTCTACTTGTTAATATAAAAGCAATCGGTTGACTGTTAAATAGAATAGGCAATGATAAACATAAGAGATATTTAGCCTAGACTAGCATCAACTTAGAGGGCATATCATTCACTATTTTCCTGTTTGCTAACTATGAGTGCATGATTGTCAGAATAACTGTAGACCAAAAATGTATCAAATCAGGACTAGCATGCTAGCAGACTTTAGATAGGTCTACCCCCATATCTCACGCTACCTATCCTTCTGCTTCCATGACCCCTTTAAAATCTAAATATATTTTTTGTCACTGTGAAATGTGTAAACTGTATTTTCTCTAGATGGTTTTTGAGCATTCAATTCAATGTCCTTTCTTGTTTTCTTTTTTGTACCTTTTTCCTCTCAAGAAAAGAAGGTGAAACAGTACTTCCAGTCAAAAAGCTTCTTGACAGGTCATAATACTTTTTGCTCCTCATTTCCTGAGTGACTTGGCACTAGCACTCAATCTATCACAACATCTTGGAGCAATGATTGCAGCTTTGCTGTTTGACAGGCACATTCCATGTAGCCTTTAATCACAAGGATAACATTTGGATTGATCTAGTAGAATAGTATCAAGTTCTTTATTTGTTTAATATTTTTTTGTTTTATATTTAATTTTGCTACATACTGTACCAGATACCTGCCATACGTTCATGCAATTGATAATTCAGAACCTGTTGAAGAAGCTGATAAGAAAATTGTGCCTAATTATTGTTTTACACACCATTAAAACACCATTACTAATGCAAGTTACACAATTAACTACGTAAAACAGATACCTTATTTTTACATTTTATTCCCTTAGAATCACTGTGCATAAAGAACACCAAAAAAAATCACTGCATTATTGAGACTGTGAAGGGAGCACATTAAGTAATACGCTGGATGTTTTAAATTTAATTTAATGGCAACACTGTAAATATATTATATACAAGTAGCATATAATGGCATTAACATCTATATGAAAAAGAAGTAGTTAGATTACTTATTCAAGTAAATACCAATGTCGCTATAACGCCTTTACTCCCAACACTGCTTGTGATACCGTCTCCCATGAAACCTAAAGACATTTTGGAAGTGTTTAGACTATTCATGATGATCAAGTCCAAAATATTCTCTTTTTTGTTGCCGTTTTACCTGTTACGTTAAACCAAAGTTTTTTTAAGAGTATCATATAATTCTTTTGCACTTCTATCTTCAGGACTGCCAGTGTGAATGTTAAGTCTTCCACAATGATTAAACAGCCATAATAGACAATTATCACAGCTAAAAGGAAATTAATAATAATAATTGAAATTTATTGATCTCACATTGAAGAAATGTATCTCTGCATTTAACACATTCCTTTTGGGGAGCAATGTGGATTTAAGGGTCTTGTTCAGCGACCCAGAGTGGCAGGCTGTGCCCTAACCACTAGGCTGCCACTCACTAAATGACTTAAATATTTTATTTTGACCTGTTAATCTTTAAGAACATGGTTTGGACTAGAATCCTTACCTGAAGAGCTAAATATTCAAAGGAGTTAATTTTTTTTTAAAATCTCTTTTTAGACCTTAATGAATCTGTATATAAAGTGGCTATTGGCCCCTTCTTTCATATTGATGGTTCAAGCCCGGACTCCGACTTTCATTGTCGTTGTGTCCTTGGGCAAGACACTTCATCTGCATTGTCTACTGATGGTGGTCAGAGGGCCCGGTGGCGCCAGTGTACGGCAGCCCCGCTTCTGTCAGTGAGCCCCAGGGCAGCTGTGGCTACAATGTAGCTTGCCACCATCAGTGTGTGACTGTGCGTGAATGGGTGAATGAGTGTAGTGTAAAGCGCTTTGGTCAAGTCTCCTGACTTGAATAAAAGCGCTATATAAGTACATGTCATTCATATGTTGTCAGTTCTCAAAGAAAATTGTAGCTCTGAGGCGTCGACTTGATTACATTAATGCTTCAACCCAAAATCAAGAATATGATGAGATATTAGGTCATTGGTTAACCACCTTCTACAGCAGCAACATAGAGAGTGTTCTGACCAGCTGTCTAAATGTGTGGTGTGGAGGCTGCGGGGCCTCAGACTGGAAGAAAGTGAGGAGAGTGGTGAGAACAGCAGAGAAGATCATCAGGGCTCCTCTTCCCTCCATCAAAGACATTTCATCCCAGCGCTGCATGTCCCGAGCCCGAAGCATCATAAATGACCCCTCACAATCCCACCATGGACTGTTCTCCCTGCTGCCCTCTGGGAAAGGACTTGGAAGCATTGGAAGCAGGTCCAACAGATTCCAGAAAAGTTTTTTCCCCACTGCCATTAGACTGCTGAATGTTTTGTAAAATGGGTTATTGTATTGTATTTTATTATATTTTATCATTATATATATTTAAAAACCTGAAAATGTTAGAACTGTAAATTTACACACATATGTTTATATTACTCTTTTTATATATGCATTATTTACTATTTTTCAAGGCTGCACTTAAAAAAAATGAAGTCTAAAAAGGATTTTATTGACAAAGATCTACTGTAATGTCCAATAATCCCAGTTTAATGAATTAGTGAATTATTGTAGTTTTAAACAGAGTGCCTAGACCAAGTGCCTACTCTGTCTAAAACAAAGAGGTGGGTTATATTTTTAGAACAGAAAATTCATTATCTATAATTTGAAAAAACTCCTATTAGGGGTATTAGTCTTTTTTTTTTAAATGATGCAATAATAAATAAGCAAATACAAATAAGAAATTATACATTTTTAGTGGAATAAATAAACACTTGGTAAAGTTGCTTCTGAAATTGAAATCTTGACCACTGCTTCACTGTGTATACAAAACGACAATAAAATTAGTCTAATTCTAAATAGGAAGCTTTTTTTAAGAAGTGTGTAACTAGGATCATTTGTTTCCATTTTTGTTGGATTAAGTTTCATTTTTTTATTTATTTAGAAATACAATCCTCTTCTCCTTAATTTCTTTACCACAAAAAAAGCCAGATGAGATCATTCTGTTCTCACATGGTTGTATGGTCACATGAACAGCTGCATGTCAGCATTCTAAATTGACAGCTGCAGCTTATATGGACAATGGGTGGCAGCCCAGGTAGGAGACGCTGTCTGACGCTGATGCAGATGCATTGATATTGTGGATTTGAACCTTCATCAGATCACAGGGTTTGACAAGTGGGAACTGGATTCTGTTCCAGGATTCCAGGATCCCATTCCAGAATCTGTCTCCAGGACTTTGAATGTCTGGTGGATCAGACTAACGACCCATATGACGCACCAAAGGAAACAGCACTTTCTGTTGACTCCATTCCAACTAGGAACTGGTTGAATTCCTTGGATAAAGGAAAAAACACCTTGGATTTCATGAACTGTCATGACTGATTTGTCCGTAAATATTGCTAATATTAATAAATATCACTAATTTTGCACCATTCCGTTTTCTGTCAGTGTGTTTGTACAAAATCACCACTTCCTCCAGTAGTCGAACTTAAGGATTCTTTTTTATTTAATTTGTTCATTTATCATTTAAGTGGCGCATTTCTGCTGGCCGGCACTCATTCTTTACTGTTTCACAGTCAGTAACCATGTCTGCAAATGCAAATTAAACCAAACATCTAACTTATCAATTCAGAAGAGCCCCTTTGCTTCCTCAAGTTGGCACCAGTACACCTTATGTTTTGCTTCTTCTTTCTTTTTTGGGGGGTTAAATCTAAGAAATGTATTGCCCATAAAAGTCTAACTATATGATTTGAAAGAATTGTCTTTGTAAAGTGCCTTGAGATGACATGTGTTAATGCGCTAAATATACAGAATTGTATAAAAGTGGATCAGATTGTTTTTCAATGGATTATACTGTGATGAAAGTTATATATATATATATATATATATATATATATATATATATATATATATATATATATATATATATATATATATATATTACTTATACTGAATTCAGTTTAATTCCTAGCATACCCAACTCCTGGTTACAAAAAAACAGAAAGTTCATGGGACTCAACATCCTGAGTTCAAACTGACTCAAGATTATTTAAATATTTAAAAAATTAACTAAATGGAAGACAAGAATCCCAAAATGTGTAAACAAAACATAGTTGGAGAAACAAAACAAAGTGTTTTATAAAACCTTATCTAGTGAAACCAAATAGTTATTGACGGGAACATAGTAATAATATTAAAGCAGGACAGACTCTGCTTCTGTATATTAGAAGCCATGACAGACTAATGTTTCTTGTGCTACATTTAAAGATTGACTCCACGCACCATTTGTCTTGGCTATGTTTGATTAACTCTGATGAGCTTAGAGCATGCAAAGTCAGAACCTTTTTTTTCTGTTTAAAACTTAATTCATTCAGAGCATTCTGTTGGAGGCCATTAATGATGACAGAGTTTGATTGCTCCATAAATTCCTCTTCACCTCACCCAAAACATTCCCAATGGGGTTAAAGTCTGAATTCATGTGTGAAAATTACATGTCATGCTCCCCGAACCATTCCTTCACAATATAAGTCTCATAAATCATAGCACTGTCATTTCAAGTAAGATGATTTTTTAAACATCCATCTCACATGGCTGTTTGAGAATAAAGAACTACTAATTGTATTACATTTATCCCGTGGGCAGAAAAACACAGAAATGGCAAGTGGAATAAAAATAAATATGAATTAACAACTGCGTAAAATATAATACAGAAAATAAATTCAAAGAAAATTTTTTTTTTATAAACTTAATGTTATTGTAGGCAAAACAAAAAACACAAAATAGCATGAATAAAATTTTTGGGACATTAACACAGGGCCTGGTTTTAGGATCAACAAATTAAGTTAAGATTTTTTTTTCAATTTGTTTTGCAACAAATTTACATTTAATCCTATAATTTTCTCTTGTCTTCATTTTTAAAATTTAATTACATGGTTGCTCAAAATTATCTGAAAGTGAATGGATATTAGGCCTATAAGAAATATCAGTTTAGTTTTTACCATTTTTTTTTTTTTCACCTAAGTCAAATAAGCTCTCCTTTCCTTTTAATATAAAATCAATTTTCACAAAACAAGCAAACACATACATGTAAGAGAAAAAAAACAACATCAAATCAATTGCACCAAGCATCATTAATTCTTTTCCTCATCCATGTAATTACTGGAACCCACCTTTTGCTTAACTCCTCGCAGCTTCAGGCTACTAATTATTGCTTTACAATACACACTGACCACTGCAATAATGCCTTTCTGTATCCACAGTCAACTGCACTTTAAAGGCTCGTCTTCCCTCTAATGGCTGTCACAAAGAGCCGGTGGTTTTCTCCTTTTTATTGAAAGTGCACACATACTGTAAGTGTGTGTAAGTTGAGGTTTTGACACATATATAATGGCAAACGGCGGGATAATCACTTGAAGGGGGAGAGAAGTAATGTCCAGAGGGAGATTCGAGGAACATACTGTGAAATGGATATGCTCAGGAGTTGACCTCCCTGCCCCACTGCTCTATCTCACTCAGACAAAATGTTTCCTTCAAAACTGAGCAATCCTTTTCCATTTCTAGCTACATGTCATTGGACCTCAAAACCACTCAAGTCTTCTACCCATCCTCTCTGTTTCCCTCGCCTGATTGCCTTTCAGTTCAACTACTAAAACAGCATTTCAACCAGTTGCCCTTGTGTTACTGTTTTATGAATCAAACCAGTAATACAAGAAACATTAAGAGTGGTAATAAAGGGCATGCATTGTTTATACATGCCAAGGACACCTTAGGTCTCCTGACAGTCACCATAATCTGCCATTTGATGGAAATAAAATGTATTATGATGAAAAGGGAAAGGAGAGATGGAAATGAATGGTGCAGAAGAAAATACCCCTGTACTCCTATGGGTCTATTTAGTTCTTGTTTTGTTGCTTTTATTAGGACAGCTTTCTTTTAAAAGATGGACAAAATGTTTTAAAAGAAAACAATGTATTAGAAAATATATAAAAGTAAAGAAAGTCACTGTTAGTCATTGTATGAACTGGAGGCTTATTAAACAATTATTTGGGACATTAACAGATAATTCCATGACACTATGCCTGTCACAAATTTGACATACTTAGACAAGCTGTCAGTTATCTAGGTACAGGGTGTGCATGTGGGTAAACCTTTGATTTCATTCTCCCAGGTGTGTATATAATGTTGTCAAATGGTGTGTCCCTGTCAATCTATAAGAAACTGTTGTAACCCTCTGCGGGACGAGCCCAGCACTGTAATTGTACGCACCTTCTGAGGTGCCTTTTCTTAAAATCTAGAGATCTAAAAAAAAATCACAGATGAATAATGGATACAGAGACATAATACTGAGCTGATATATTACTGAACAATTACAGTATAATTTTGTTAAATAATTTTCTTTGTACCACTGATCATAATGTTTTACCATTGTAAACGTTTGCTCAAAACATGGAAGAAACTGGAAGTAGATATTCACTGCATAATTTTATTGAGTGTTTCGCAACTTTATTTTCAGACACCAGAATTTTACTTTTAGGCATAAGGCCCAAGGCCTTCAAAAAATTAAGGCACTATTTAAAAAAAAAAAAAATAAAACAAAGGTTTGGTAATTATTTAAACTATTCTAGCTTCTCTTTTTAAAGGGAATCAACTGGTTTTCCTTGACAGAAACCTTTAACCAATCTGACTGTATTGTCTCTGTAAAGTGCCTTGATATAACATGTATTGTGAATTGGTGTTAAATGTAGTCTTAACAACAGTATGCTGTAGTCTAAAATCTAGTCTTAAGTCTAATGTAACAGCTAATATTTGCTATTCATGAACCAAACATTTTAATTTTATGTTATAAATGATAATTCTACTCTTCCAAATTATTCCCCTGAAGCACAAACTAACCACACAGATCTCTGGTGGTGAAATAGAAGAACATTTCTAGGCCATCCATATTTACATTAAACTTTTTTCTACAAATCTGAACAACTTTGTACTTAAACAACATTTTGAAGTATTATTAATCAGCTGTGTATAATTTACAATGGTGCACTTGGTAATGATAATAAATGATAACAAAATCCCTTGGCTAGTTTCTCCTCTCATTTAATACTGTTTATTTTACTGCTATAAAATCTCAATGAAAAATGCATAAAACATTGAATTAGAATAATCCTTACATTGTATATCCCAAAGTAGTAATACTTCAAGGTACAGTTAAACAATACTTTCTTATTCAGCATGACTCAGTCAACTAAAGGCTTTTATTTTATATCTCTTTAAGCTTTTATCCTTTAAAAGGTTCGTCTTTAATCTCATCCTTAGTTGTATATATTTTGTAGCAATGGTTTCTAGCTGCATGGAATTTAAACATCAATGATTCAGTTTTTTATTATTCATTCATTTTTTTTCTTATCTTTCCTCCATGAATGTATTATGATTTGGATTCCTAAGAAGCATAACTAAAGCCAATTTTAGTATCTAAATAACAGGTAAGACAGTATATATATATATATGTATAAAAAATACTATGTAACATGAGTTCTAGAGCCAAAGATACGTTTAGCCTTCTGATAGCCACTTTATCTGCTCTATTATTATTGCGTCATTGTTTTTTTAGGTTTAAGAATGGTGTCCATACTCTTTACTGCCCCTTTTACTTGACTTGACTCCAGTGATGCAAAAGTCAATACTGAGAGCTTAGCTTTGCATTACTTGGTGTGCCTTGTTTATTGATTAAATTTATGAACTGGTAGTACGGTCTGTACTTCAGTATCACACAAATTTTACCCTATGTGCACAAGAAATATGTGTAATCAAGTTTATTCCACAAATGCCTAACATGTAGATGTCCATTGAATTCCACTTTAAATTAAAACAAAGATAAAGACTATCTCATGCCAGAAATACTTAAACCAAACATTATTATTGTTATTTTTGAAAATTATTTCAAATTTGCCTTTTTATTTACTTCAAGCTAAGGTGACTTTTTGTTGACATATCTAAGAAATTTGTTTTTATTTTTGCCTTGAAAGCCATAGAGGGTGCCCCCTTACAGAATACCTCAAGCACACAAGGCTTCTCCAACTCCACAAAATAAAGATAGACTACAAAACCAATCTTAAACCCCCTTTACCAGATTCTCAAGGCTAAAGATTGTGCTTCGGAGTTTAACTGCTCAATTAAATAAGTAACCTAAACCAAAGTTTGTTACTTTGAGAGTTTCTTAAAATTAAATCATCAGCTTTTCAAACCTTCATTATGAAGCTGCCTCTTCAAAGGGGGATCCTTTTAAAAGCAACTTCAATGAAGTTAATTATTTTTTTTGTCAATGGTGTCAAAAGTACATACAGTTGTTACTTAAGTAGAAGTGTAGATACTGCAGTTTAAAAACACTCTGGTAAAAGTTGAAGTATCAATTTGACCTCTTTCCTCAAGTAAAAGTGAAAAAGCAAGTGCTCCAAAAACTACTTAAAGTATAAAAGTATAAGAAACATTTAAGAAAAACAGCCAGATGCCACTATATGAATTGAAAGCTCAATTTTTCGACTATTTTGAAAAATTCTTTGAGATTGGGCCAAGGATGAGGGAGGTTTTGTTGGTCTCCATCTCCCGATACGCTCTCGCCTGTGTCCGACCTTTCAGACATTTTGACATCTGTTTTTGAATCCAACATTGTAGCATGGCATAGAGAATTCACGTTTGCAGTTTGAAGAACACCTGCTTGCTTCTGATGATTTCTTTTGGCGTCAGCACAAATGTGACGAATGGGCGTCATATGACTCATCCAATCACACTAGTTTCCACTAGATGTCGATGGTGCCAATGATCTGCATTGGATGGCGCACATGACGTGAAATAAATATCTATAAACGTTAAACTGAAGCCAAGAGTAAAGAGTAACGTTTGTTTTAAAAATGTAAGGAATAGAAAGTATAGATACTTGTGTGAAAATGTAATGAGTAGAAGTCAGAAGTAGGAAGAAAAATAAGTAATGGAGTAAAGTATAGATACCTAAAAAGTGTACTTAAGTACAGTAACTAAGTATTTGTACTTGGTTACTTGACACCTGTGCATTTTGTAAACCAGGGTACAGGGGCACAGTGACATGTATAGACTGGTACAGTGACAAAAGCCCCGCATTCTGGGGTGAATACAACCCACTAGGACCTAAACCCCTGTAATGAGTAATCCTATGTTTTACCATCTCAGCAGCACGGCCTCTGGCATTGCCATGGCTGTGTCCCTACATTCAGCCCAACTGCTCAATCCCTGTATAGAGCGACTATATAATGGGCTTAATAGTGAACTCAGTAAACTGACTGTGACAGATGATCACCACTTTTCACTCCCAGGTGGTAATGTAACTCTGGCTCCTCACATGTTGCCTGAGCCATATTCTTTCTGGCTAACAAAACAAACTTCATGATGCTGTGTGAAAAGAGTTCTTGTAAAAACATTCTGGAATATATCTGTGTGTCTAGTAACCATGCTTACACTTTACTTTTCAAGGTGCATTGTTGGAAATTTTGAGTCCACTACTTTTTCGTCCACTAGACATTCCGACACTCGGCCACTACATAGCTATATACAGCCGTAGCGATTCAAAATTTCCCCACTTTCCTTGATGGGCCCTTCGCTGGTCCTTGGCTGGTCCCTACAATTCCTTTTTAAACATAAATCTTTGTACTGAAATATTCTTTCTGCCATGATTTGTGGATATTAAGCACTAAAGAGAAGCGCCGTCTCCCTGTAATTCAGTGAAAGGGTGGAGTCAGAATAAAAAAATATGCACACCCAGGAGAAGGAGGAGGTCACTCCAGTGGCTGGAAGTTTGAGGGGAATTTGCTTGGAGATGCAGGGGAGTCTGCTGCCATTCAGCTACAGTTTGACTGGTAAGGGCCAATTTGAATGGCTGCTACTGTACATAGGGGTTAGAGCGGACATTCGACACAGCCCAAGTCAGCATCTTGAAGCTAGCAGCTAAAACTAATAAGGTTCCAGCTTAATAAGTTCCAAAAACCCTCCCTTGACCTCCAGTGCCGAGGTGTGATAAACATCTACACCTCAAATGATCTAACAGTTGTGTAGCTATCAGTGTTCCTCTGCTCACTGTCCATTCTTAAATGTGGCTAACCTGAGTTAGTGACTATTCTCTCCCATTGTGTACACAACCCTAATAAACCACCCTAATGCTTAGCCCTACCACTCAGAAAGGGGTGATGTTTTTAGATCTGGGTAAATTGTACTTTAAGTTTGAAACAAGAAGTAGAATAGGACAATAGGACATTTCAAAAAAATAGAAATCCTCACTGTATTTAGTTATGATAGAAGTCCATATAAGGTAATTTACTTGCTTGACTAATTCTGAGACAATTAGCAAAAGAAAGCATTGAAAAGTCTTGAATCGTAGGTGTTTTGGCACCATAATGAAGGCTCCTGTCCAGTGTAGAAAAATCAATTTTATAGAAGTAATCAGCAATTAAATAGCGCAAAAGTTTATTAAGAGGTATTGATGCCAATAATATTGTTTAATTCTTTACAATATTGCTTTTTTTAAATAAAATTATTGAAGACTATAGAGAACTCCTCATTTAGAAAGAATGTTTAAAAATGGGACTGAGCCTAACACAGATGGAACTGAAGTATAATACAGATGATGTTATATATGCAAAAATGGACTGCCTCATTGATTTTTATTACTTTGTAGAAATTATACTGCTATTCTCTAATCAGATTAACTAACCATATTGTACAGTAAAATTGTGTCATGTGCACTGGACTGTTGTTAAAGCTGCATGTTCCTGCTTTCACACTAAAAGCATCAGCAATCCAAATCACCAAGCACATGTTCTAATTGCTGTTCTCCTGAAACCTGTTGCAATACACATACAGATTTCTTTGTGTGTGTGAATTGCATGGATTATCAAGGACATCTGGTGAAAATGTCATGTCAATAGCACCTCTAGAAATGTATTTACTGAGAAAAATGGTGGAAAGTTCAATAGTTATTTGCTGCACCCGTTATAGCTATAAACAGAAGATACAGTAAAAGTTAAACCCAACTTTTAGCAATAAATCAGACAATTTAATACATATAAACCTAAAGAGAAAAGCAGCCCTGAAAAGAGAAAAATATCACACCTTAAACTACATTAAACCCAAAGATCGTGGGTGATTCAAGGTTTAGCAGCCAGTTTAAAATTATTTCTATGGCTATCCATTTTTGTAGTATCTGGTAGTTTGAATTTAGAAAAAAAGGATATTGTTTACTTACACATTTTTATTTCAAGTACGGCTACTGACTGGGTTTCAAAAGGTTTTGAAAATGTAGGAAACGCCTCATCTTTGGCATTCGATACGCACTTGCCTTTCACTTATGATAGCCTGTTAATATAAAACAATGGTTGAATGCTATGGGAAGCACACAAATGTCATACACACACACACTCTTCTACACAAGCTATGAAAACCAGAGGAAGAATCCTGGTGATTCCATAAAAAGAAGGAATGCTATTCAATCTTTTCATTTTTTACTCAGCCTTTTTGCCTCATTGCATGTCAACAAACATGAAAATTGACTCAATTAAATAGGTTTAAAAAACGCTATTATGCATTTACAGAGAAAAATAATGGTGCCATTTAAGAATATGCATGTTTAAAAAAAAAAAAAAAAAAAACTAATTATAATCAACAACAGTGTAATTAGAAATCACTGCACTGAATGTAGAGAAATTGTTCTGCGTTGAAGAGTGGGTTTTTCTTAACCATTTAAAAAAATATATAATATAGGCTGCAGGCTTTAAATTGGGGAGAGGTCGGTTGAGGCTGGGATGTGGATGGAAGTATTGAAATGAGCTTCAAGATATAAAAAAGGGAGTAGCACAGGGCTAAAAGGCAACATTTAGAAGTGATTGCACAGCATACTTTTGCATACCTTTAAAGCACTGTTAAGACTTCTATCTACAGCTCTTCGCTGATGCTTGGTTTATGCTTGACGCATCTCTGAGGTCTGCACAGCAAAATTACGTCATTTTGAGATATTACCCCAGTCCACACTTTCTGTTTATATATTGGGGAAAGTTTGGTTTCCCTCCAACATCCAAGTTCATCCAAGCAATTTGCACATCATTTTTCATGATTTTTTTAAATGGGAGCTTATTTGCTGCTTTCCGTTTTACACCTTCAGCCTGGGGAATGGTGTCTATAACATTTTATTATATTTAAATTAGTTTTACTTCATCTAGGCCTGTGTAAAATATTGTGAGAACCATATATATGAAGTTGCAACAAGTAAAGTACTTCATTACACATGTTCACTTTTTCTCCCACTTGTAATAGTGATGTCCCATTTTCACATTTTTTCAGTTTATTCTCTGTCAACATCTTCCAATATATAACATGTTTCAATATATATATATATATATATATATATATATATATATATATATATATATATATATATATATATATATATATATATATATATATATATATATATATATATATATATATATATATATAAACATTTAAAATAGATATGACACTTATGAAGATTGTAATGGACTATATGCTGTAAACAAAAGAGAATAATTTTAAAATGATAGCAAAAGTTACATTTAAAAGGTTAAAAATGCATAAATAAATATGAATACTAAAATATCACTCACAAAAACATCTTTCTTGAGAGCGAAATAGAAAGTAAGTCAAGCCTATGTTTGTGGGTATGATCTTGGGAGCACACCCTTTAGATAGTTTTGAAAAACAAAACTGAGCCAAAAATTACTACTTTCATTTGGGAAACAAATAAAATACAGGTTTCTTTTTTTCCTGAAAAATATTGTCAAACTATAGTCTTATTATTGATTAATTTTGTTATTATGAGCCTGTTCTTTTTAATAATCCCATAAGAGACAATAATGTTATCTTTGCACCCAAATGTATTCAACATTTCCAACCTAACCTGTGTACAGTAATTACCTTTCAACAAGAAGTCATGGCTAAAGGAAATCTATTGGTAAAAAGAAAAATCTCACTATAACTCAAGGGTAATTTTATCACTTTTGTTTTTTTTAAATGCAAGAACAAATTGTCAAGAAGAAATGAAAATAATTCTTGTAATGTGTGTTTTTTACTTCCCATTGCATTTATAGCATTCATGGTGCAGCAAATTTACTCCTTTTGTATAATTTTTGACGATTTCTGTATGCATGTGTATATTTATATATTTTATTCTAATTATCTACGTAATCTGAATTTTAAATAAATGAGATATGAAAATGCATTCTTAAGAAAATATATCCTCACTTGTTTAGCAGAGGCATGTTAATCTCAAGTTTCATCATAAAAACATACAATTATTGCTCAGCCATGTGCTTCCTGACCATATGTGTCTTGCACGCTTGGCTTTTAAGAGAGAAGCAACACAAATGTCCAATACAATAAAGCAAGACATCCATGGCTCTAGCCTTGTCAAAAAATAACACTTTGTTCTCAGATCAAGGACATTGCTCTCACTCCATTCCCCAAGCTTTTCCACATGTATAATGATGATAACTTTTTATCCTGACAGAGGAACTGTCCTTATTAGATAAACTACTTGCAAAAACATTAGCTCTGACACGCAACAGGCCCAACCAGGGTTAAACAGACTCATACATCAGTCAAAATAATCCTAACAAATCCTTTACTTAAAGGTATTTTCATTATCATTTTAAAGTTTGCTATATTGTGCCCAAGCAGATTTAGATTAGTGTATTTGATTGCTTGATTTTAAACAGTTTGAATCACACTTATTGTCTTTAAATGCATGCTGTACTTTTTGTGTACCCGACTGTGGCAGTACTTTTGGAAATATTACAAAGGTTAGTTAGTAAATACAGTCTCTTTTTAGAGCAAATAATTGCAAGAGCTGGATATCACTAGAACCCGAAACTACCAGAGCAGTCAGCAGGTGGTTTATTTTAGTGATAACTATTGGGCAGCGATTAAATTAGTCTCAGGTGTAACATTTCATATGAAAAGTTACAGGATAGCAGATGACTGCCACTACTGTTGAGGGGAGTCCAAATGGCTCATGTCCTCTCACAGAAACAATCTAAAAGAGCCAATGCCATAAGAGTCTCGAGGAAGGGAGAGCAGATTATCCAAAGCTTTACGGCCTGATGAACCAATTGATTCTACCCCTGCAACTGGACATAGAGCAGGCCTGAAAATATTGCATTGAAAATAGCTTTCCATTGACTTTTCCTATGATTTTGTTTTTAATTATGTTTTAATGACTCCCTGTACCTTCTGGTGGATGGATTAAATGTTATCTGTGATACAATTTAGCTCTGGAAAACAACAGTGGCTGACCTCCTTAAATTGTCAAAACAGAAGGTAGAAACAATAAAAAAAAAAGTAAAGGAAAAAGTTTGATATCTACAGTTGTTGTTCTGCTATGTAAAAAAAGTTGTGTGAACAACTTTGTACTTCAGGGAAAGGACTTGTTCATTTAAGCTTGCTGTGGAGTCTAGTGATGATTGCTGTAATATAATAATAAAATAATTATATTCATAAGAAATTTTTTTTTAATTGTGCAAAGTATTTTTCCTAAAAATGTTTAAATCGCCCTCTCACCACTAGGAGCACCCCTTCTTCCTGCGGCCATGCCAGCATCTATGTGTGCCAAGTGCTTTACTGTATATTGATTTGAAAAATCGTTTAACATAACTCAAATAAAGTTAATACTTTGGGCAAAACTTACATGGTATTGCTTTAACTTATATACAAGATATGATATATTCAAAATAGTGTCTTTACATATTTGAAGAAAAAAAATGGTAACCTCATTGATTAATATAACATATCCTGTGATTTTAACACTGGCCAGCTGACATTTTCCTATATAAGTGACAAAACCTTACAGGCATCTGAAGAACATGATACTATCCATCCACTTTTCATCACAAAACCTTACAGGCAACTGAAGAACATGGATCCATCCATTTCCGTCAAGTTTATTTCATTTTGGGTCACGAGTGATGCTGCTGCCCATCTCCAGCTCTATGGGCAAGAGGCAGTGTACATCCTGGACACGTCGCCAGTCCATCGCAGGGCAAGAAACAACCATTCATACACAAACACACCTAAGGAGATTTTAGAGAAGCCAATAAACCTAACAGTCAAGTTTTTGGACTGTGGGAGGAAGCAGAGTACCCAGAGAAAACCCACGCATGCTCAGGGAGAACATGCAAACTCCATGCAGAAAGACCCGGGCCAGGATTCAAACCCAGAACCGTCTTGCTGCTAGGCAGCAGTGCTACCCACTGCTCCACTGTGCAGCCCATGGAACTATCAAATGCTAAAGAAAACATGAACAGAATTTATGTTTCATACAAAGGCAAACTGATGTGGGCTTTAAAGGGCTTGAGTAAAACGTAGTTCTACAATTTCGCTCAGAAATCCAGATCCTCACATACATGTCTGTGCTGTATCAGCTGAGATCCAATAGTTAGAGCTGTGGATGCTGTTGCCATGGTTTTAGCTGCTGAAGGCTGTAGATTCACAACATGAAAAGAAGAAATAAATGCTGGGCTGGAAAGATTGACTCATCCAAACAGGAGCCATATTGTTTTTAGAGTCATACACAACAGCAGATTGTGTAACCTTTTTATTTTTTCCATTTTATTTCTTTATAAGAAAGTAATCTTAAAGTAATTAATGACTAGCTCATATAATTAATATGACACTAGTTGAGCAAAAAATCAATTAAAAGTGGGTTGAAAATGAGAGCTGTACTATATTTTAAAGTTTGTTAGTCAATGATTGGATCTGTGATGAGAAGATTAAATCATGATGTCCGATAGAAACCCAGCTGAAGCTGTTTGCATAAATAACCCAACTCCCTGTAGGTATTTAAATTTTCACATTTCATAAAGTTCTGTGTGGGGAGGAGGAGTAGCAACAATCCTCAAGTCAGATTTATTGATGAGTCTAAAGCTAATTATTAGTTACAATTCTTTTGAACATTTAACCCTTAGTTTTCTCCATCCAAATACCAAAACCACTACTATTTGTAATTTTGTATCGTCCATCAGGCAACCAAACACAACCCTGTTTTAATAAGTTTTCGGACTTGCTTTTGTATTTAATGTAAAATACAGACATTACAGTGGATGAGTATAGCATTCATGCTGACATTAAGGGCGATAGCTTAAATCAGATTTTAAAGCCGTCTTTGACTTAACCTTCCGTGTTCAAAATGTGTATAGAAACACACATTATCATCATCATACTCTGGTCCGTGTGCTGATATATGGTATTGGTTCTAAAGAAATAACAGTATTTCCTAATAACCCTGTCCTATTTAAGCAAATGTGACCTTTTCTCCTGAAGTGACAGCACTGGATCAAATGACTTTAAAAAATTCAACAAGCTAATAAAGCATGCTGGCTCTGCTCTAGGAACTCTTTAAACTCCTGGAGATGATCTTACAAAAAAGAATTCTACAGAAAATGAAGAACATTATGGACAACAGTGAGCATCCTCTTCAAAAGATTTTTAAACAACAGAGTGTCTTTAGAGACTTTCTCAGAACAGGTGCAAGACAGACAGCTAGAGAAGATGTTTTCTACCTACAGATAGCAACAACTGTGTTGTAACTTATGAGTTACGGCAACATTTCAGAGTTTCTCTCTCCCTCAAAATAGATTTCACTCAATCAGATCATTATCAGATACTGTAATGCAGAAATCAATTTGAAAGTATATCTTCCCTTTCTTTATCAGATGTATCAATGAACCTTTTTCCTCCTTGTTTGCACCTTCTGTAACTTCTGTGCCAATATGTGACGAGTGAATTTCTCCGCTGTGAGATCAATATGGCTCATCTAATCTAATCTAATGAACAACAGGCAGAGGACAGTAAGTTCATATATTACTTTTCAGAAATTGGTGGTTTTGTTTATAGAGTAACTTCCTCTTTGCACATTCTTCTAGACAAAAGACTAGACAAAATGGGCATTCATAAAAAAGAGCAGTGTATATCTTAATAGGGGAGAATAAGATTCATAGATTTTCTTCCATACAGTTATACAGCATAAATTTGTTTGGTTTCTCATGGCGTGTACTGCTTTTTTATTTGTTACCATGATTGGCTAAAATCAAACTTTGGTAGGTGAGCACTATTAATTGTTAAGTCTAATAGGCTTGAAAGACTGCCAAAAATCCCTCCTTTCCCATAAAGGAATTTGGGGAAAGATGAAGCAGTCCAATATTAATAGCGTGTAGAACTATACCTCAAAGTAAATTAATTAGTGTAGTTTTTTATGTAATTAGACAAGTTACACATTTATTTATACACAGATCTATCATACCTGGTAGATAAAACACAAAATAAAAGTTTATGTATCTGGGAGGGGTACCCTAGACATATAGTGCACAACTATGTGCAGAGGCCCGAAGCAGCAGCCCAGGGTTTCGATTGCCGACCCTGGGACCATTTGTTGTACTTTTTTTCCCCTTCTCCATTATAGTAGATTTCCGGCATTTATCCATTTTGCTTCACTTTTTTTTTTTTTTCTATATTTTATAAACAAAGGCTGTGACTTCCATAAATATGGACTTGTTGAAATTAAAGACAGAAAAAAAAGGAATTTGAAAATTGGGTTTAACAATAAACTACAATTTTTAAGATTAATCAATTAAACACATGAACCATAGTCCATAAATATAGACTTGTTGAAATTAAAGACAGAAAAAAAAGCAATTTGAAAATTGGGTTTAACAATAAACTACAATTTTTAAGATTAATCAATTAAACACATGAACCATAGTCCACAGGTTTTAATATGTTAGGTTTCTATGTCTTATGATTGTTTTCCTACAGCATTTTTCTACCACAAATACATTTCAGTTGAGCCGAGTTTAATAAAGGACTGGATTGGTCACAGCTCTAATCACAAATAGACCAGGATTCAAACTGCTCTACATCCAAAGCAGAAATAATGTCTTGTTTTTAACTGTGGTGAAGATTATATCAGTGCACATGACATTAATATAAGTTCCTATTATAAGTTCCTAAGCCCTTTTAATTTTAGCAAAACAAAGCATGTTGTGTGTCATACTTTTGAATGCAGCATGTGTACTACTTTATGCACTGGCTCTTGTACAGTAAGTCTATGATTTTTGTCTGTCAGCCCACTACAGCTATGATAAAAGAAGGTCTTGGAGTGCATAAAGGCAAAAGACAAAACATAATTGCAGTTAGGACAGTGAGAGCGAATAAACAGGGTATAGCTGAGCTAAAACAAGAGGCAGAGATAAATCAAGATGAAACATACAGAATTTAAAGGAAAAGTGCATGCTAAAAACATGAATGGTAGAATAAGTTACAAAGAGGAAAAAGAAGGCACTACAAGCAGAGATAAAGGAGAGAGATTAAAAGTGGAGACATAAAAAGTAACAAACAGAAGGGAATGGTAGAGCTGAATGTAAGAGCACTTTGCTCATTGACCCTGATAGGATCACATATACTTATAGACAGCACGGGACAAAACTGAATGAAACCAGTGAATCACTAAAAAGTAGCTGCCAAATCCACTGACCTGCAGGGCATTATTTTGCACAGTGGACTGCCTGGCACTCACAGAACAAGTGATAGAGCTGTGCCCATGCGTAAGACAGACAAGTCTGATGATTTACAGCCAAGAAATGCCATTTGCAATTAACTGCATCTACAAGCTTGGTTAGTGACTTAAATACCAACTTGGCTTCATAGCAATAGAATTGAATTAATGGCTAGTATTTTCTAATCATCTGCAATGAGAAAAATTGAAAGAGCAATATCAGAATGTTACATTATTATTCAAACTTCACAACATGGGAAGTCATCTGAAAAGGAAGGAATATTATGTGTATGAAACAGACAGAAATAAAGGTATTGCTTTAACATATTTTTCTTGTTATAAATCAGAACTCTTGCACTTCTTGTGAGTGCAGACACATAGATTTCCTTAAATTAGTTAATATTACATTTTAATATAGTGTCCTCTGTAAAATCAGGAATTTCTAAAGTAAGATTTATGTATATAATCTTAAAACTGCTCCTCGCTTTTGATTGTCTTCAATATACACCTTAAATTAAGTACTGAGATGTTAAGTACAAAGATAGGTTATCAGTCCAGTGATGTGTTGAGAAGATCCAAATAAACCTTGTGCCAAACAAGAACCCCCATGGGAAGAAAGTGTTATGAAACCTCTGCCAAGAAGAGGTTATTGTGTGCCAGATCAGTACATGGCAAGTCTTGCACTGCAGAGAGACAGGAAAGCTGTATCTACATATGATGCAAGTAGCTTTACCACGGCCAAAGAATGGCTACCCTGTGCCAGCCATTTACTGATTAAGGGCATGGATGCTTGTCATCAATGTTGGTTAAGACCTCTCTGCATTCATTTGTGGTTCCTCTAAGTCCACCACAGGGCACACAGAGGTAAAGTGAAGCAATTCAGCCTTTGTTACTGTGATGAGCACTGAAAGCAGAATACCTGCATCCTGCTTATTCCGTCAGGGTCACGGTGGAGCCAGTGCCCATCTCCGGCAGTCTACAGGTGTAAGGCGGGGTACGCCGTGGACAGGTCGCCAGTCTGTCATACACCAATGCACAAACATTCACACCTAAGGAAAATTTAGAGATGCCAGTTAACCCAACTGTCATGTTTTTTGACTGTGGGAGGAAGCCAAAGTAAGATAACCCATACATGCATGGGGAGACCATGCAAACTCCATCTAGAAAGTCCCTGGACTGGGGATCGACCCTTCCTGCTGCAAGGCAACAGCGCTTTAAACTGTGCTACTGCTCAGCCCTCTGTCGGTAACATTAGACAAAATATTATCAGAGCATCTGAATGGCATAGACTGAGGGGTAAGTTTCCCACAGACATGGGATAACAACTACTACACTCAAGAAACTTCATTATTTGCCACAAGCAGAACTTTAAACATGCATTTAAAGCTACAGTGTGTAATAATTACAGGGACATACAGTCAGAAATGTAATATAT
>NW_015150479.1:2065922-2073792 GCF_000732505.1 Cyprinodon variegatus
TTTTGTCCCGTAACGCTTGGCGTACTGTTGGGTGAGGGGGAGCGGTGGGGGTGAGATGTTCATGTTGCTGCAGTCTGCAGTCTGACCGCTAGATGTCGCTAAAAGTTACACACTGTAGCTTTAAGCTTTGTGTAAAAAGTAGTCACCAGTTATGCCTCAATCAGGTTGATCTGATAACTCAAATCATTAGTTAATCCAAAAGAGAGTGCTTCTTTTTTAAAGAATATCTTTTTTGTTTTGTCAGAATTGGCCTTGATCAGATTTAACTGACTATTCTGACGGGGTTGAACAAACCCTTGAAAAATAGGGATGGATGAGGGATGCAAAAGCTGAATAAAAAGAGGAAAACTGAAACAGATACATTCTAGTCTTTCTACAATGTGTCACATTTCTACATGCTGATCTGAGTTAATTAGGCTGAAAGTTAAATTCTTTCCTACTATCAATAGACAAGCATCATAAGGACTTGTAATTAATTAGCTAGCTGAGTTGTCACAACATTTAGACTTGAAATAAACCAATTGACCTGAAAGTAAATTGTGATAGTAACATGCTGACAGACTGCATTTTTTTCCACAATGCAACAGAAAAATATAACAGGGCCAAAGGAAAATCTGCCCTTAAAGCTGTGACAAACTGACAACTGCTTGAAGCAGGATCATTTTGCGTTACAATGATACAGAAGGTGAGATTTGTTGCAATTTAGAATCAAAATACTATTAAGAACAGTTTGACAAAATGTAAAAAAAAAAAAAAAAAAACAATAAATTAAATATTAAATAAAAGTAATTTACTGGATTGTAAAATTATCAAGTCCTGTATCAATTTTTAATTTGAGTAAGAAGACACGTAATTAATAACTAAACTGTTGTTAGTAATATGTATTAGTAATTGCTACTCTAAAACAATTTTCGTTAAGCACAGCAACAAAATAAGAACAAAAACATGTACAAATTGGCATACTAAAATTGAAGAGGCATGATATAGCTTTATAATGATATTGTCATCAGTGGCCAAAACTCAGAATCATAGCACTCTTTAGCTTGTTCTTATGGCAAACAATTGTCTTTTCTACTTTTTTTTCACATTATGTGGGGTTGCCATTGGTGTCCAAGTTGAGCTGAATGCTAGTTGCTTTGTATCCACAAGATCCATCTTGAACATAACACTTCGATTGGTTGCTGGATTGGTTTCATCATGGACACACTTGACGTCCCTTCCACATAAACACCATTGGAACTTTCAATCTGAGGTACATTCAGGGACAATAGATACTGTACACTGGTGTTGAAATACTGAGGTGTCAGTCTACTCATGAAATTATGTTTTAGTCGTAAAGGGTAAAATAAAAAGGCTATTGTAAAGATATATTTAATTAAAAACCAACAAAATATCTCTGAAATTGGAATAAATAGACATTTTATAGGGGTAGTGAAGGCGACTGTACAATATGAATCCTTCTAAAATTTATTAAAAAAAAATATAAAACATGCCAACATTGACCAATGTATGGTCAATGAAGAGCAGCAATTGCAGTACCTAATAGGTTCATTAAATTAAAGTAAAAATGGAATAAGGTGAAGTACAGAGCAACAGTTATACAGTTTGACAGATTAGGTCATTGTCTTGATTGAGGTAGGGGAAAAAAGAACCTCCTCAGCCTGTCTGTTGAGAGTGATGATGACAAGAGCCTGCCACTGAACCTGCTCTGATGTTCAGTAAATTGACTCTATGGTAGGAGCTATTCATTGTCACTGAAATTCACCCAGTAGAACCAATAAATATCTGTTCCCACCTGTAAAATCATCAGTATTTGCTCAGATTTGATGACCAGTAGAGCTATAATTCCTGTTATTTGCAATCCTGACATATCCATACTGATAAGGTTTTGGAGTGGCCTGCTTTATAGTCTAATCTGAGTGTCAAAAACTTTTAAATATCAAAAACACTTAAATGCCAACATTTGGATGCTGTGTTAGATGCTGGTCAAGTTGCTTTGACACTTCAACACTCTGCACTCTGGTTGTTTAATTGCTTTGTTCTGTGGCTACAAGACAGAGAGCAGTTTGTTTTTATTTACTTTGATGAGTTAGAAAAATAGTTTTTACATATTTCTAAGTGAGAAAGTCCTCCTCAGAATATTCTCTGTGCAGTCAGTTCAAAAGAATCATGATCATTTTAAACTATGCAGTTCTTGTTTGAAGCACCCGGCCTAAAGCATACCGTGCTGGAGATCCCAGCTAGGAGCTCTGTGCTGCGGGCAGAGTGTGGGGGATTTCCCACTGCCATTTGTAGCAGCTGGAAGTGATTATAAAGAGTTTTTAAGGTTTTTAACATTGAAGCATTTTTATAGCCTGATAAACCAGACTAAATGTGAGATTAAATGTGTCATTTAGTCTAGCTCTGATAAATGAGACATCGAAAGATTGTTGATGAGAACAACCCGTTGTTTTTCAAACCATGTCTGTGCCTATTGGTCAACGCTCTGACCAATGAGCACAACTGACTGTGACGTAGTAAACGGGCCAGAAACCTGGTGGGGGAGTGTAAACAAACAACCTGTGAAACGGCTGTTGGTAAAACGGCGAATACGCCCTTCTTAAACATGAATAGCATAGAGCCTCTTCCTGCTCACATTTCATTGAAAACCCCAAGTCTAATCCTCCCAAAACTGATTCCAAAGCTGAGTCAAATGAGAACTATTCAATAGTTGTTGCAATCTTCCTTGCTGTGCTCCGCAAATGTTCAAATTTCTAAACTCAAGCTTTGAACGCTCAGACGCGCCTCTTGGACCTCTGCTGTCCCGCATAGACTAAGCATGTAGGCTAAATCGGATGATTGGAGGCCCAAAAGGTGTTCACTGTGAACGCAGCATTAGATGCCTTTCAACTACTTTCTACTGTCTATATTCTAGATATACTATTTTTTTTTTCATCTTCTTTTATCAAAAATTTTGATTTTTATCTACCAGATACCTAACATATAACTTGTCTTTGTCAGAAGCATTGTCATGTTAATGATGATAAAAGTTACAGCCAAGACATTTGGTATGGCATATGAACTTTTCGGGTATGTTTTTGTAAAAAAAAAGCTTGTCTGATAAACAGAAGGAAAAGAATTGTAGTCTAAATATCAAATTGCGACAAAACAAGTGTTTATCAAAAACACTTGTGAATACATGCAGAAAGCCAGTCAGCAGGTATAAGAAACATTTAACTGCTATGATGCTTGACCAGATGATAAATCCTGCTGTGATGATATGCCTAAATTTCAAAAAAAGTCTAGACAACATGACAGGTAAAGAATCCTTATATCCTTATACAAAAACATCTTAACCACTGCTGTAACGTAAGAACATGCCTAACTCTGGGTACAAGTTTCCATGATGTAGAGTGCACAAGGCAAAAGGATTGACCTCTATGTTTGGGAAGGCAGGAACAGAAGCTGGGATAGTGAGAGGAGGCGCTTGCCAGATGCATTCTGATTCCTTTCCAACTGGGTACAAAACACTGACGCCAGGAGAGACAAGGTGGTGAAGTAAGGTCAGTCACAATGTCAAGGAGAGATTATTGTGTGTTCTCCTTTAGTGATCCTGCATTCACAGGATCTACAGTGATTTATCTTATGATTCTGACTAAAGCCAAAATATACACTGTTGTTAAAATTCTTTAAAAATTACCTAAAATAGAAAAAAGGATTCTGTTTTTTTTTTAAGTCTTAACAAAGCTTAAAATACACAATAAATATGATAAAAATTAGAACATTTAACATTTAAACATAGTAAATAAATGAAGTAAAGAACTACCTCCAAACCAAAACTGATTAAGAAATATTAAAACAAACACCCATTGAAAATGTATCTTCAACCAAAGCCACTGACGTGTTTCAAGAACATGAAACAACAAAGGTGATAAATCTCTCCTGACATCATTGCTTTAATATTTGACCTGTGGACAGTCTTCTGGGTATAAATCCAACACATTTTTGTTTCTTAATTTTTGCATCCAAAAAAAAACAAAAGGCGACCTTTACATGTTTTCTATTGCTGCAAAGTTATATTTAATACCAAAAATTGATCTGGACATTATCACATGATTTTTCTTTAAAACTATTTTAAAACCATATCTCTATAACATAAGATGAACTTTAAATTATCTTTAAAGTAAAATGTGTTTTTTGTTTTTCTTTTTTATGCATTTCAATACCAGTCATGTTTACATGGGCCTAAGGGCACAGCAGAAATGGTTGATATAAATAAAAACTGCAATGGGCGTATAGGCCAGTCAGAAGATTGGTATCAGATTTAAGTAACTTGGAAGAAATTGTATTTCGAACAAGAGGGGCTGTCCGTGTTGATCCTTAATCCAATCAGCATCCTTCTAAAAAAATTTTTTTTTCACTGCTGTCAATCAAATCAGTAAACTGACCCGACTGCACATGAGGGAAGTTGCACTAGATTTGGAGGTTCAGGAAGCTTGGAAGGATGTTAAGTTCCTCCAGCACAATTTGTTGGTGAGTCCGTCTCTTAACTTTGAGAAGCAATAATGCTCAACCATGCGCAGAACACTCTATGTTGGGATCCGGAGTTGTTCCACCTTTCCCCAGCAGAGTGCGCCGTGGGTTCTCTGGGCTGGAGCTCACCAGCACACCTGGAGCTCGTCAGTCCATTAGAGGACCCCTCTACTTAAGCAGATGCCAGACATTTCTTCGACGCCGCAGTGTTAGCTAAGTTTGGTTAGCGAACCTGAGCCTCCTTGCCTTTAAATTTTGTCCCCAAGAGAAAACTGTATTATAACCAGCCGTTGTCTGGTCGCTCCTAGGAAAACCTGTCTCTCGTGTGAAGCTCTGGCAGAGCTTAACCTGAATCTGCCTGCCTGCCCTAGAGAGCCAAACCTGAAGATCTCACTTTGGAATCCATCTGCTGCTCTCGGAAGGAGAGCTAACCCCTCAATCCAAGGTCTGATCCAACAGTCAGAAGTTAGACGCTGCACCTGCTGAGCACTCTGTCAAGCCAACAGTCTCTGGACCCAACCGGTTCCCCCCCTCTGAGAAGAAAGCCTGAAACTCTCCAAGATATAGTCTGCAACAATCTGAAAACTAAACAACGCTTCCTATCCACCTGGTTAACCAAACTGTCATCTCTGCAGACGCCTGAGAATCCAGCCCGGACCTGTTTCCTGAACACAGTCTTATTTTGTGCAAACATTTAAGAAACTCTGTTAAACTTTTCATCCGTCTCCTGGTAGTGTTCTGCATGTGGGTTTGATTCAGAACCAATCATGACACTCTAAAGCATTTTTTTTCTTTTTAAAGGACAAATGTATGCATTATTCTGCTGTGCTATTCTGTCAATGTGCTTCTCTTCTGAAAAAAGCATGGCTCTGTACATGTAAAAACATGCCGTGATTGGATTATTTTGTTTTGCGCCCATATAAATATATAAATAATGTGTTCTATTTTTCCTTTATTTTTACTAAACAATTCTGTGATTGTAAACATAGCTTCTGTTTTCTTTCTTTCTTGCTCTGGTGTATAATTTCAATTATAGTTTGATGGGTGTCCATAAAAGGTCTGTATTTTGGAAAAATAAAAATAGAAAATCTTAGAAATCCATCCCCTCTAAATTTATGATGTCAAATAATGACAGGAAAATAAATAAAATGTTGACTTTTGGTACTTTAAATTGTATCCCAACATAAATTTATCTTATGATACACTGATGTGCACTTCTACCAGAAATATCATATTGACAACAGTAAAAAAAAAAGCTTATTTTGGGAGGTCAAAGTGACTTTGATGATCAATTTGCCATTAATTAATCAATCACTGATGTAAATCGAATGTTTGAACCAGATGCCATGAAATTGCCAAATTATTCTGAACTGTGGTGATTTAAAAACTGGAAGAGATTTTATGTCAGAGTGATCGTGACCTTGTGATGAATAAAAATTTTATCCTGTTCAAATTAATATTTGCCAAAAACTTGCTAAACTTATTTTAAAGCCTTTCTACAGATACCTAGACAGAGAATGAGTAAAGCCACTCAGTAATAAAAAGTAATAAATCGAGCAATGCCCATTACTGGCACAGAGGTAAAAAAAAAAAGTTGAGTTAAAACTGGTCTTAGTATTGATTTGTACTACAGATAAAACATATCACTATAGTGCCGTCTGTATTGATTTGTGAATTAGCTAATGAGTTGAGAGAAAAATAGAGAAGAGCAGAAGGGATAAATGGAACAAATCTGTCACACACACTTCAGGTTCAATCAGGGAAAAGCAGCAGAGAGAAAATACATGAGATCAAACTGTCAGTGTGTACTTCTTTCTACAAGCTAAGAAATGTTTAAGGTGTGGTATTTTGCTCTACCAGTCCATGTGTCTCAAAGCTTAATTAGATCAATATGACCTCAAAATACAAAACAGGAAATTTCCTTAACATTTGTAAATATTGGTCCATAATGGTTAGAGTTAGGATATTGCTCTGTCTTAGACCATGCACAATTAATGTAAGTCAATGAACTGTCTACAAATATCATTAAATAAAGCTGTGTGTGTGTGTTTAGCTATTTGTACAGACTCAGAAATGCAACCACTACAGCTTAATGCCAAGAGTGAGTGAGACATTGACTCACTGATCCACACTACCAGGATCTACAGCAGAGACATTGGAATGTAAGCTGGGCTGGAGAAATGTGGTTGACAAGACAGGGAATGTTATCCACACAAGGGGCATTCCACACCATGAAGACAGAATAGCAGATGTTAAATAGAGCTATGAGTATTGCAACGAGTAAGAAATGTTCTGGGAAGTCAGCTGAATGGCAGGACAAGGTACAGGCAAACAACAGCTACAGTAAGTCTTTCTACCCTCCTCGAGGAATAAGTTGGTCAAAGAAGTTATTTCAGTCCACTGATGTTAAAATACAAAAGCTACTCACAGTGCATGGTGGATTCCATCCCACATCCAATATCCACAGGCTTTACAAAGGAGGCAGGCGCCTAGTGAGCATCAAAGCCACCATTAAAGATGAAACAGTGAAGTTCCTAAAATATGTTAGGAAGATGGCCCGAGTGATTAAGCACTCTGAATGACTTAAACCAGGCTTGTCCAAAGTTGGTCCTCGAGGGTGGCTGTCCTGCAGGTTTTAGAGGTTCCACTGCTTCAGCACAGCTGTTTTCCTTTGATAGCTGATTAGCAGGATTTTGCTGAACTGCAATAAGAACAATTAGCTGTGTTGATGCAGAAAAACATCTAAAACCTGCAGGCCTGTAGCCCTCAAGAACCCACTTTGGACATGCTTCTCTTAGACAATGGAATATAAAAGAGAAGGAACTGGTAGAACCTTCATGGGAGAAAAAACTCCTGCATATACCGTTCCACTGAACCTTCTTTCCAACTGAAAATACCGGGTAAACGCATGTTTTTCAAACATGGGTCGACCTGCTAACAATCAGCACTTGGCTCCCTTTCAATTGGCAAAAGAAAAGCTCTAAAAAGCTCTAAAACTCTTATCATTTTATTCCGTAAAAATTCAAAAAATATCAACTGGACTTGGTTTGCAAGATTTGAAGACGTTTCGCCACCTCTCCAAGAAGCTTTCTCAATTCAAATGTCTGGATCCGCAGTGAGTTTGAGTCTTATATAGACATAGCCTTGTATCGCTTGGAAACATGCAAATGGTAAACGATGAATGGGTCGTTTGGTTCCATCGTTAGACTGTAATATCTTATCATTTTACCCTGTTCCCATAATGTACGCTAGGGCTGGGCGATAATTCAATAACGATATATATCGATCGATAGACGTGTGGCGCAATAGAAAAAAAGACAGTCGATAAAAGTTCGATAAAGAAACGCTGTTTTCCTTC
>NW_015150479.1:2074731-2079978 GCF_000732505.1 Cyprinodon variegatus
GATCAATATGCATTTTTTTTTATCGATAAGCTTTTTTTCTATATCGTCCAGCCCTAATGTACGCCACTTTTCTTTCCGATAAAACAAATGTAGTATAACAACAAAAAAAACAGCCTTTTTATCTTTCCTTAGCACCACAAGTTAAGTAGGAACAAACAAAACAATTTGCATTTTGTTGTACAAACATTTAAACATTTCTCTGTGGCATTATCTAAAGCCTACATGATAAACACACGGTGATTCTGAATTGTTTGCAAGTCTCATGTCAGGTAGTGAAAAGGGGGATGCCCTAAAAAAAAATCTAACTGAAGGCACACGTCAATGTACTTCCCAAATATTAAGAGAGAGAAGCAGCTGACAAATAATGGCTGATGGTGTTTTGTATAAAAGAAAATTCACCCTATTGGTCAAATTCTTGTATTGCCCTAGCACTATAGCACATAGGCACCAAGCATGAAAACAAGTCTACTGCAATATAAGTAAGTGGTATCTTGGCAACTGGAAACAGACACAATACTATGGAGACTTGAGGGAATGGTTTGTTAAGCCTTGTGTTTTTTATAAAGTGCCTGAGATTTCTCCAAGGCAGCTTAAATTGATTTCAGCTAAAAAGAGGCACATACACACATAAAAGCAAGATAATCACCCACGTATTCACAGGCTGCCAACCTTATGTCTTAAATGTAAAAAAACAGACAGGAATTATGTTTTCATCACCTAATTTGGTGATCTTATGTGATTTTTATATCCTTCTGTTTCATTTATCTAAAAAATTCCTGAAATATTGACTTTGTTATAGAATCAAGACAGGACAACAAAACAGGATTAATGAATAACAATGAGTTATTGTTGTATTTTCTCTTACCAAGTGTAAGCTACACAGTGAAGATAGAAATATATAAAGCACCTAGCAAACCCATGCAACACAACTGAATCCAAGTGAATATATTGTAATATATTATAGGCTAGTTGTGTCAATCATTGCTAACCATGTTTGCTATTTCCATACTCAGCCTCTGTGCTATTGCTCAGTAACAGTTCAGGAAACCTGTAGAGAGTTTTGAGAGAAAACTGTTGTTGGACTGACTAAAGACATCACTGCATAATAATACACAGCAGTGTGCTTTTATATTTATTATCATAATGATTTAAATAGCTGTCATCTGTTGTTTAAAATCTCTACATCTCAAAAAGAAAAGCAGATTATAGAACTTGCAGCACACTATTGCTTGTAACAGTGTGCTATGAATGCCAGATTCATTTTCTATGAGAAACAAGCTTCTATAGCATCCAGTATGACCTCTTTGTATTTAAAAATATTTATTTCAGCTCACTTGTTTATTATGTCATTGGTTCCAGTAAACATGCAAAGCATACATAAAGACTACTATTTAATTCAATCTACAACCTAACATTATACAGTAGGTCTCCTGTTTTATGACAACTAATAAAGGACATTTAGCATTGTCGCCTCTCAATATTTAGATAATATTGTGTCTTGAGACAAACTGATAGCCTCTTCTCTCCACCCCTTTAAATACTGCAATAAATCCAAGAACTGCCACACTACTGATTTTGTTCCCATCTCAAAAACAAAAAAGGATGTGTGTTGGTGTGTATCTGCACTGCCATGGCTTCCCATAGATTTACTTTAATGAAGAGAGCTATTTACAACAGTATGAACAACAGAACTATGACCCATTTAGCATAAGGTGACTAACAAGTCTTGGCGAAATCTAAGGATACAGTCCCAGCACATCATTTAAAAGCACTATATTTATCAGAGATTTTTTAATAATATCAGAGACATTTTTGCTAATTTGTTTGGTGATGCCTCTAGACAAGAAGGTTATTGACAGTGCCTGGCACAGAATTGAAATTTAATGTGACAAGCCACCACAATTCAACATGATTACTAAATGCTGCAAAGATTAGATTTAATTCTTTCAAAAGTGCTTATAATTTCATGCTATAGAGAAACAATATAGTGAATGGAAACAACAGATTTCTTTTTTAGAGGGATGAAGGAAATGAACTGAAGAAGCCAGCTTTTTATATTCATGCCTTTTTTTTTTTTACTCTTGGCATTCTTGTTTGTTTCTTCCCTGTGGTGATGCGACTTCCACTTTATAGTCAGGTTTGGTGTGATGTCTGCATGCTGAGCAGAGCTGAATTATTTCCTATTTTCTGTTTCAGAAGTAGGAACATTTAAAAGCACAGGGGCAAACCTGAAAATTATAATACATGACTGTTAATCCCTTGACATTTGAATACACAGGAGAGGATATAAAGTCAACCATATTCAGAAAGGAATTTGCCTCAACACAGACATCTTACAAAGCAGGGTATGCAGACACACAATTCACAAGATGCAAAACATGAACCTGCATAGATGTATCTAAATCTCAGCAATGATTAGAACATAATGCAGTCAAAACACAATTTTAGAGAGGAGATGCTTAGGCCATTTGCATTTGGAAACAGCCATCAACAAAATTATTCATAAATCAAAACATTCACTGCATACTAATTTGACTGATAGAGAAAAGATGAGGTTAGCTTCACACGCAGTTGAGATGCAGAAAGAAATACGAAGGAGGAAGGATGCTCGACAGCAGGGGGGTGAACGCACAGAGGGGCACAAGGGAGCACAGAGAAAAGAGAGCCACAGGGTCAGGCGGTGGATGGATGAGAAATGAAGACTGAGAATGATATACAAGGCAAGTGGATGAGACATATTGGTTTTTATTCAGACATGCGAGCCCACAGACACACATGCATACAGAGGCCTTATTGTGTTTTAATGCAGTTTAATGGGGCCTTTTCTCCAGGCTAGGGGAAGTGCGACCAATTCATTATTATGCTGTGCACACCATCTTTCCAAGCTGAAGCATGAAGCTGAGAGGGAGACAGCAAGTGTAAAAGGGGAAAGAGGGGAGACATGAGACTCAGGGCATCAGCTTTTTTTCAATCCCAAGTTGCAAAATAAAAGTGCCTTTCTATATTTTTTTACTCATAAAGCAAGAATGGTCATTTCTTTACTTCAAATGCCATGAACATTTAAGCATTCACTATGTATACTTCATATTCATGCTCTGAATTGCTGATATGCAAATTTGAAAAACCACATATGCTGCCATAGCTTTACATTGGTTTTGCATTAATAATGTACTTTTGGTTTCAAACATTCTTTTACTTTGTTTAAGTGCTGCTAAATTGTATTTTTACCACAAGTGTCTTCACAAACCAACACTTTGTGAAGGTTACTCCATCTGCTTTTATGTTACTGCTCAGTCACTTAGGAAATGGTAATAAAAAGGCTGAACAAATGAAGAAGTACTTAAGACGGTAAGACAGAACACACAGACTTTATTCATGATCACTACAGGTCAGCATAGAGACACCATCAGTAAAATAACAATGAAGAGCTTCAGCTGCAGTTTTACCCTCTCTACCACTGTAGAGTAACAAATCATTTAATTCAGTTTTATTTATATATCATGTACTTACAACATATGCCACACTTCACAAAGATGAATCAAATCAATGAAGCCATACATAAAATTTGGTTAAAAATTGTTTATCTAAGGATATACCCACATCTTACTCACAAGTTTATTTTGATTAATGGTAGTACCACACAAGTACTAATGCTATACTTTCGATGCAACAGCCAATGACATTTCTCCATCAGACTTTGTTTGGTCAAATCAGAACCTATGCTTTTTCTTTAGTATAAAAATGCCTCGAGTTTATTTCAGTTGTTCTGAAGTTAAACAACCATTGCCTTTTATTTTCTCTATCAAACACTTCACCCTTCACATTGTGAGCCCTTCTGTCTGTATAGACACTATAATCTGTGGACAAAATTAATTAACTAATTAAATATAAAATTTGATAGAAGGTTTATCTACAGGGCTAGACATTGACTGTTTTTTGCTCAACAGCCAATGTGGCTAGTGGTTTCCCAAAGTTACCAGCCACTTATTATTTTTACTAGCCAGAATTTTGTCTGCTGGAAAATATATTGTATATAAGAGAAGCTGACTATGACATGCTAAATTTAACTTCAACTAGATTTACAACTTTTTTAAATGCAAATGCCATTTATACACTGTCTAGAGCTCTTTTTATATAAAAATATGCAGATTGCTAAGTATAAGAAGAAATGTAGTTTCTTACTTTAAGCTAAAAGTGGTGCAGGAAAGTAGACAATTAAACTGAAAATAAAAACTAACAAACTCTAATTCTAATAAGAATTAGCAGAGCCATTCACAGCCATTCAGTGATTTTTTTATTTTGCCTCCATTATCCATGGCGGTTGATCTCTGTAAGAATACATACTGTCACAACATTTATTATTTTTGACAGATTTAATAACACAAATATTTCACTGTAATACTATTTTAATGTTCAGGCTTTTATTACCATTTCCTAAGTGACTGAACAGTAACATAAAAGCCTGATGGAGTAACCCTTGCAAAGTGTTGGTTTATTCTAATGAGAATATATTTTTCAATACTAATTTACAACAATGAAAAAAAGAAAAAATTAAATTGTCAATCAGCAATTCTCAATTTATTGTGAAACATTGCTGCATATAGTAATAAACCAAATAATGAGAAAATATATAATAAAAGTTGAAATGCCCACAACTAAGTCATTACACAATTGATTAATATATGTATGATCAACAGCATGGATGCAGCACTAGCACCAAAAGTCTATTCCTGTCAACTGTATAATAAAGACATTTTAAAATGACAAGTATCAAATTTTGTCACTCAAAATGATCTTAAGGAACTGCTATATAAATAAGAGCTACCAAACATGCAGGTAATTCAGCTGCATGCTTCATGAAATTAAACATTTTGATTGTAATTCCTCCTTTATTTAAGAATCCATCCCTGAATACCAATTCTGAAAAATATTGATACTATGACATAAATTACACTGAAGTTTAAAAACACAGTATTTTAGCAATATTTGTTTGATTGTATCATTAATATGTTATGATTTACTCTTTGAATGACCAAATTCATATTGGCTAATAGTATAGTTGGTTAAATAAATTACTAAAACCAACTTAATCAAACTATCCCATAGAATATGAGTCTTGGGCAATGGTTTAGGAATGAGGGACTGATGCTTGGGATTCTAAGTTCTTGTGTGTCTATAGCCATATGTGGCCCGCTGGGCTCCACCATGAAATATTTAAGTTTTAGAGTTTTTACGTTAGCGTTTAGA
>NW_015150479.1:2080450-2083375 GCF_000732505.1 Cyprinodon variegatus
CCTCCCACAAGACGCACTTTTGACCCCATATTGCATATTCATTGCAGAAAAAGTACTAAATGGATAAGAGGCGCTATTTAGCACGTTTTAAAGACCAAATCCTTTTAGCACGCTGTTGATAGATCAGTTTGTAAATTTTTTAGCGTGCGCAGTGAAATAGCTCACGTTTTTATACACGCAAACCTTTGATAGATCCGGCCCTTAGACTTAGACTTCTTTATTTGTCATTTTGTATGCACAGAGTGCATACAGAAGGAAATTGCGTTACATACAGCTTATGAACGTTGCATTGATATTTCAAATGGCACAAGTTATACAAAAATGGCATAAAGATAAAGAAGTGGTTATCGAGAGCAGATTGGGCAAGTGAAGTCAGGCTTTAGGCAACCCTAATAGCAGTGCAAACACGGGGCCTGCTTGGATCCTGCCATGACAATATAGTTGGCCTTAGCATCACATTTTACTTTAAGTTTTAGAGTTTTTACGTTAGCGTTTAGAGTAAGTTTTTCTGAAACCTCGAATTTACCATCATATCACCACTACAGAGCTTCAAAAATGTTTTATCCACAGGGGTCCTCTCTTGAGGGTCACAAACTGAACAATGAAGTTAAGACAGGTAAGGCTTAAATAAATATTTAGATACAGTAGCACAGATAAAGGCAACTCTAAACAAATGCCTTTTTAATCTTTATTTAAAGCAACTGATGGTTTCAGCACTTTTACAGCTTTCTGAGTTCATTCCTGATTTGTAGAACATGAGAACTTAAAACCCTCGCTGTTTGGTTCTAGTTCTAGGTATGCAAAGTAGTTAAGAGTCAGGAGGCCTGACATGTCTGGATGGCAGATGCACTAACAGCAGGTCTGTAATGGGTTTTGGAGCTAAGCCATTCAGTGATATTTTTTTATTTTGCCCCCGTTATCACTGGCGGTTGATCTATGTCAGAAGATTTACTGTAACAATGTTTATTATTTTGACAGATTTAATAGAACAAATATTTCACAGCAATATTATTTAAATGAATTCCTTAGCACAACAATATAAAATAGTTTTTTTAAATAAAATAAATTTGATCTATCAATATTTTTCTTTTTTCCCTTTTTTTTTTTTTTTCCTAAAACAGGCCTTGGAAAGAGTTGGTGGTCTTATGATTAGGGTTGTCCTAAATTCAGGTCAGTATGGTAGCTCTGGTAATAGAGTGCTAGAAGGTAGCCCAGCAGACCATTGTGACTGTTGCCACAAGCTTCTGCTTGGTACTTGTATATGAAACTTTACTGAAAATAATTTAGGTAGCCAAATCGTACACACTGGACACAGAAAAGGAAAAGGGGTAGAGAAAGAAAGAGGGGATTAGAACTAAGGGAAAGAGAAAGGAATTAGCGCATGAAAGACAGAAAATAAAACAAAGAAGAAAAAATAAACAACACAGAAGATGTACCATAGATGTACCAATAAAACATTGAAGCTCTGTATTCTGCCTCCACACCTGTACAGTAAGAGACGAGAGGGACAGAAAAAACATAACAACAAAAAGAAGAAAGACAACCAAAGTAAATGCTTCAAGAGCAGTAGGTATCCTTTAGATATCCATTTTGTGGAAGGGAAAATTTAATGTGATTACACATTATTTTGGGTGGTATATATCTGTATCTGTAGCTTATGATTTAGTATTATTGTGAATCTGTGAACACCGGAAATTAAAATCCTATGGTATGTATGCATGGGCATGCTTGTTTATGAAGAATTTACAAAGCCTCTTCAGAAGGAAAAAATGCTTAATAGCAAGTATGGGTGGCCCCAGATTCATCCTACCACCATCGCACCATTAGACACAGGAACCTCTCATCGACGGGAAACGTAAGAAGAGGGAGCAAACAGACCTCGCTAAAACAGTAGGTTGTGGGGAGGGAAAACACAATATCTGACAAGCAGACAAGATAAGTTCATGTTCATCCAGTCACATTCACATAATCCCACCCTTACAACCATACAAACATATACAAGCACTCAACAGAGACGCAAGCCAGGACAGAGACAAAATATTTTCTGACACTCCTTGTACATACACTGTCCTCCTAGGTCTAGGGGCCAATGCCCCTAGAGAAAACAGGCCTACAGTACAGGAGATTCCCAGAACTCCCAGTATGGGAACGGGACAGGCAGCTTGAGCTGTAAAGAAAAAAAATGGGGCTGGGATCAGGCACCGCCAAAGGGAGGAGAGCACCAGTTTAGCCCAGGGACACTCGCCCAATGGCACCAGCCATAGCCCCTCCACAGCATATACCCATGGCCGCCAGGCATTTGCAACCCAGCCAGTCCACCCGCCCAGGCTAAGAATGGTACCAAGCCACTCGAGCTCAGGCGCCAGACATCCCCAGCATCCCCTCTTCCAACTGCAGGCACAGGCTGCTCACAGGGCAGTCAGTCAGGCATACCCACCACAGGCTAATATGCATCCAGGCATGGTGGTTCTATTCCACATCCAAGCCAGCCAGCCCACACCTGTGCATGGGTGGAGCCAAACCCTCCAATGTCCCCACACCTCCACCCAATGGCAGAAACCGGCATTCCCATCCCAACGGATGGACAAGACATCAAAGCCATAAGATGGGAACCAAAGGTTTAAGAGCCTTAGGAGAGCCAGAGACCCCAGCCAAGCAATGACAAACCCCTAGTGCCCAGCCTCATTCCCAGGTGGAGCGAAGGGAACAGAGGTGAGAAAGACCCCATGCCAGTCCCCCTTCTGCTCGGATGTACTGTTGTTGCCTTTAGGACTAATGTGTATTTAAAACTGGGGGGATGGTAGGCATGCCAACCTCTCTCACCCTAAACTCTATGTGTAACTACAGTTAAAAACAACTTTTTATAACTCAAAACCTACATGGAAAATACAGGAATTTACATGAATTTGTGGGAATTAACTAAAT
>NW_015150479.1:2084210-2094351 GCF_000732505.1 Cyprinodon variegatus
GCTTCACACTCGGCTGCGAACCGATCCAGCGAGAGCTGCAGATCACGACCTGATGAAGCCAATAGGACCACATCATCTGAAAAAATTACATTTACAACTTAATTTAGATTTAAAAAATTATATAATTATTTTAATACCTCTAACTGGTCATGTTTATCAGGAATATTAGCAAAGTTGAACAGTTTTCCATTGATTTGCTGCCATAGTATAAACAGTGCAAGGTACTTCTGCTGTAACATGACCCTCTCTCCATTTCCTAACTTTTACCTGAATTATTAACTATTAGAAATTAAATACTATTCCCTGGTTTATCTAATAAGACGTGCTTTAAAGTTTAGCAGTCCAGGCAGAACATGTTTGAAAGCAAGCAATTTCATTAGGTTATTATGGAAAAGCTTCACATAGGCTGTTTGTGAGTTCATGCTACACTAATAAACATCCATCTACACATCGATTTTCCATCATGCTTATCCCAAGTGGGGTCGCAAGGGGTGCTGGTGCCTATCTCCAGCTTGTCTATGGGCCAGAGGCGGGATACACCCTGGACAGGTTGCCATTCCAACACAGACAAACAGGATGAACAATCATTCATGCTAACATTAAGGAGAATTTTTTTAGAAGCCAATTAATCAAACAGTCATGTTTTTGGACTGTGGGAGGAAGCCGGAGTACCCTGAGAGAACCCACGCATGCTCAGGGAGAACATGCAAACCCCATGCTGAAAGACCCCGGGCTGGGAATCAAACCCGGAACCTTCTTGCTGCAAGGCAGCAGTGCTACCCACTGCATAACTGAGCAGCCTGACAAATACACAATTAAAATATATCAATTTGTAGAATTAGATCACAACATGGACCCTGTTTACTCCTCATCATAACTTTTAAACCCCAGTCCTCAGAGTTCATAGTCCTGCATGTTTTAGATGTGTCTCTGCTTCAGCACACCTGAATTAAATTATTGCATTTCCTCCACAGATACCTCCAAGGACTGCAGAGGCCTGTTAATCACCCTTTTTTTTTTTTTTTAAGTCTGGTGTGTGTAGATAGGGGAAGGCCTAAAACATGCTTGTCACTCGGCCGTGAATATCAGGACTGAAAAAATATAGTCTCAGAGAATAAGACAACTTTTATTTTCATTTTGTATACTCAGAGCGTATACAAAATAAAGTTTTGTACAGCTTTCATGACATTTCAATTTCTGAAAGTGCAGCAAATTTGCATTAAATAAAAACCGAACACAAATGAACACTAGCTAAAATAACATACACTAAAAAACAAGAAAGGAAAAGGCAACTTTTCTGTGGTCTCCCTTTTGCCGTCTGTAGTCAAGGCAATTCAGTATTCAGGCTGAGCTAATCAAGGTCATTACAATGTCGTTTTCATGTTTTTGAGTGAGCATTTTCTGACTGTGGAAGCCACCCTGGGGTTTATTTTATCCTCTTATGTCAAGAAACTATCATGTTTGCCAGGAAAGATTAGCTGCCCAAGAACCCATTAAGAATAGTACTAGGCATTAGACTTTCATTTTTTATTCAGGACGATTTAAAGTGATGTGTCGCAGTTATTCCCCAGATAAAAAGTGTGGAGTCCCAGCTGTCAGAGTATCATTATATAACTACAAAAATGTATGTTTTTCTGTGAGGATGCAACACTTTGCATAAAAATGCACTAATTTCTTGATCTATGCATCATCAAGTCAATTTATACAGCAATCTAACTAATTCAGATACATTGTATGCTCACACATTCACGTACACTTCCACTAAAGATATCTTTGTTTAACCCACTGGTGGCCAAAATGCTTTGCTCAAATCTTAATGAGAATCTCAACACTTTAATGCACATTATCTGTATACACATGCTCTGTTGCTGTGTGTATTAATGCCTAAGGGATACACCCACACACACACCATTTCCCCCACTTCTTGATCTTTTTCCAACTTACACACTATGAACAAAGCTGTATAGAAAAAAGTAATTCAATTAAGCTGTGCAGAGTGTGAGAGCTGGTTAGTGAGTTTTATGGCCCATCGTGTGAGCCATTCATCCACAGTAAAAGTTAGTCTTCAAGACTCCTTTTAGACAAAGCTAAGAGAGCCACAAACTCTTCTCTTAAATCCAGAATTATACAAGTGGTGGTGTAGTGTAAAATATAAACCTGTTTAATTGTTTCATTAAAATACCTGAGCTATTGACCCCATTACACACGTGATTGAAATAAATTAATATGTGCCCAAGGACTTGGTTTTACAGTTTTATTAAATTTTATAAAAACTCGCAAAGTGGGACACTAGAGGATTATTAAATGCCAGAGTTGAATATTTTATTTTAGTCCACGAATTAACAAGAGACATAGTCTTGAGTTGGTACCTTTATATGCTATGTTTTTATAAAACAAATTTGACCAGTCTTTTATGTCTTTTTACTTATCATGATATATAAAAGAAATTGAGAACGTCCATGTCTTTATGGCTATGTTTTTTATATCAATGTTTGAACAACCCTAACTCAAGTATTGAAACACCGCGATGCAGATGGACTGTAATCTTTAATCACTTGAATCACTACCGTCTGTTCCAAATCACCACACAGAAGCTGGTAAGGTGGCATTTCAGTATTCTGCATAGCACAAGCTTTAGCTTCCATTGCACTTTTGTATTCTATTCATTCCTTTGTCCTGTGTTCCAAGTACCTCTGACCCTTTAATTCTACTATAGGTCTTAGGTTCTTACTTTTTAAAAATGTATCTAGTTACTTCAATGTTTTTCATGTTTAGTTTAGATTTTGATTAACCAATACAGATATCCTTACATTTTGAGCATTTGTCCAAAAGCTAAAAGACACGCAGCAGAACCTAACGGTGAGAGGATGAAAAACGCAAAAACATTGCCATCCCATATGTTGCTGGATTCTCTGAAAAACTCAAGAGCATTTTCTCCAAACACAAAATCCCAGTACATTTCAAAGCAAATAAGACAATAAGACAAAGGCTAGTGCATCCTAAGGACAAAACCCCAGACCTATGAGAGCGGAGTTGTGTATGCAGTTCAATGCAGTGAGGAATGCCCTGATGTTTACATTGGAGAAACCAACAATCTCTCCACAGATGCATGGCTCAACATAGATGAGCTACCTCCTCTGGACTAGACTCTGCCGTCTACCTACACCTTAAGGACAAAGGACATTCCTTTAAGGACAAGAATGTTCAAATTTTGGACAAAGAAGACAGGTGGTTTGAAAGGGGTGTGAGGGAAGCCATTTATGTTAAGAGAGAAAAAACAACTTTAAACAGAGGGGATGAACTCAGGTTCCAGCTCTCAAAAAATTACAACACAGCAATAGAGTTGATTCCTTCCCGCTATCATCTCAAACCTCATTGCCATGCAGGGGACCAGAACATCTCGTTTGGTCAGTCAGGCTAACAATGTACACTGCTCAAAAAAAAAAAAAATAAATAAAGGAACACTTTGAAGACACATCAGATCTCAATTGGGAAAAAAATCAGTCTATTTATATATGGACTGGGTGATGTGTTAGGAACAAAAGGATGCCACATCATTTTATGGAAATTAAAATTATCAACCTACAAAGAGCTGAAATCAAAGACACATCCCAAAAATTATGGTGAAAAAATGATGTGGCAGGCTAGTCCATTTTGCTGAAATTTCATTGCAGCAACTCAAAATGGTATTCAGTAATATGCATGGCCCCAACATGCGTAAATGCATGCCTGACAACGCTGGGGCATGCTCCTAATGAGACGACGGATGGCAGGGTATCTCCTGCCAGATCACTAAGCTCCTGGACAGTCTGAGGTGTAACATGGCGGCGTTGGATGAATCGAAACATAATGTCCCAGAGGTGTTCTATTGGATTTAGGTCAGGCAAGCGTGGGGGACAATCAATGGTAGCAATTCCTTCATCCTCCAGGAACTGCCTGCATACTCTCTCCATATAAGGCCGGGCATTGTCGTGCACCAGGAGGAACCCAGGACCCACTGCACCAGCATAGGGTCTGACAATGGGTGCAAGGATTTCATCCTGATACCCAATGGCAGTCAGGGTGCCATTGTCTAGCCTGTTGAGTCTGTGTGTCCCTCCATGAATATGCCTCCCCAGACCATCACTGACCCACCACCAAACCGGTCATGCTGAATGATGTTACCGGCAGCATAACGTTCTCCACGGCTTCTCCAGACCCTTTCATGTCTGTCACATCTGCCCAGGGTGAACCTGCTCTCATCTGTGAATAGCACTGGGCGCCAGTGGCGGACTTGCCAATTTGCGGTGTTCTGTAGCAAATGCCAATCGAGCTCCACGGTGCCGGGCAGTGAGCACAGGGCCCACTAGAGGACATCAGGCCCTCAGGCCACCCTCTGGAAGTCTGTTTCTGATTGTTTGGTCAGGGAAATTCACACCAGTGGCCTGCTGGAGGTCATTTTCTAGGGCTCTGGCAGTGCTCCTCCTGCTCATCCTTGCACAAAGGATCAGATAGCGGTCCTGCTGATGGGTTGTAGACCTTCTACGGCCCTGTCCAGCTCTCTTGGAAAAACTGCCTGTCTCCTGGAATCTCCTCCATGCTCTTGAGATTGTGCTGGGGGACACAGCAAACCTTCTGGCAATGGCACGTATTGATGTGCCATCCTGGAGGAGTTGGACTGCCTGTGCAACCTCTGTAGGGTCCAGGTAGCGCCTCATGTTAACAGTAGTGACAGTGACCCTAGCCAAATGAAAAACTGGTGAAAAAGAGTCAGAAAAGATGAGGGGAAAAAATGTCAGTGGCCTCCACCTGTAAAACCATTCCTGTTTTGATGGTTGTCTCGTTGTTGCCCATCTAGTGCACCTGCTGTTAATTTCATTAACACCAAAGCAGCTGAAACTGATTAAGAACCCCCTCCGCTACTTGGCTGACCAAAATAAATATCCCAGAAGTTTAATTGACTTGATGCTATACTCTGATTACAAAGCGTTCCTTTATTTTTTTTGAGTAGTGTAGTTCATCCCATCCAAATCTAGATGCTACCCTCATAGCATGGGACCCGTGAGATCTAGTACTTTGAAGGATTACATTGTACTCCACCTTGGTGCATATTTTACAGCTTTTTAATTCTCCACTCTTCTACTGACTTGCTATGCCCCTTTGTTTCACTGTTCTTCCACAATGGTGATTAGATTAGATGCCTTCAACCCATTATTTATGAGCTCACACTTATGAATTCTTATTTCAACACTAGCTGTCAGTACACGTGAACTTAAACTGCCATGCCCTAACGTTCCTCCCATTTGATGACTTTTATGCTTTGCAATCACTTTTCTGGCCTTCTTTCGATCTTTTTCTTAGTCTGTCAAACCTTATGTCCTTTCTACTAAATTTACTCTTCTTTATTCTGTTCATTTCCTCATCTTCTTTTGCTTCATCTCATCTTTTCTCATCTCCAGAGAGCACCATTCTCCTATCAGCTTTCCCACAAAAACGCACTTTTATAAATCTCTAAGCCTTTTATTCTCCCCCATTTTGTCTTTCCCCTCTTGTTCTTCCCATCTCTCGTTCTCTTTTTGACTCTCGGAAGACCTCGTGGCTGAAAGGTGTGAAGGAGGAACTAAGTGCTTTCTCCTGTCTCTAAACACCGTCCTTTATGCCTGTTTGGCTCTCGGCCTGTCTGGCGGAGGGAGAAAAAGGAGAAATCTACCCGCAGAGATTTATCCACTGTTTTATTCACTGTCTCCGAGATTTTTTTAAGCCATGATAAATTCAACCCAAAATTTAGTGCGAAACATGAAATAGACTCATCAGGTAACAAACTACCATTTCATGACTGACGTGTTTTAGCATCATTAATATATCAACATCTTTGATTTAAAAGAACTATGCAACTTTGGTTGTACAATCCTTTAAACTTTTTTTTGATCCAAAGCATCTTCCAAAATACCATTTACTGGTTTATCTGATTTAAAGGAATACAGTTTTTTTATACATTTCTCGGTATATTCAAAATGTGACTTTTCTGCTGTAATTTACATTACAAATGTAGATGAATGTCAAATAATAAAAAACACATTTCTTAATTTTAAAAATTCTTACATTTTTGCATAAAATTTAGGAAAATCTTAAGGAAAAATTAGATCCAATCCAGCATATTTTTGAGTTTGTCAGTCTATATGAGAAGCATATATGAAAGTCTAATAGGAACAAGGCAGAATACAAACGGAGACAAACACCATATACACATATTTCAGAGAAGAGTGAGTCAGTCTGGGTGTGTGTACTTGTTTATGTTACCTATTAAGAAACGTTTTCAGTCTATTTATAAACCTTCTCAGGACCAACAGGCCTTTTGGGGATTAAAAGCTTGCCCTAATGTGGCGGAACCCTATTTTTAACCTTAGAGAGCCAATTTAGAGGTACGGTGTGAATTAACTTTAGCTTAAGGTTAGGGTTAGTAATATACTCATATTGGTTATTCATAGGGTTAGTGTTAGGGTTAGGCATAAAAGCAGCAGCTAAAATCAATGTAAAGTCATAATATGGATAAAAATACAAACTTGTGTGTGTTGCAGTTAAAGTTTGTGTTGTAAAGCTCTTTGACTGTGCAAATCAAAAGATGTAACGCAAATATTGTAATGTGATCGTTTGAATGACCTTTTACAAAGAAAAACTGTTTGGTTTGTTGACATGAAGCCTCTGTTAACAAGTACTGCTGGGATGGTTGAAGTATGCAAAGGTATTCAGATTAACAGCTTTTGTTACCATCTAACTGGATTGGTTGTAACTTTAAAATAATCTTGGATGCTGATTTTATTCTTAATGCTCTCTGCGAAGTACTAACATGCAAACAGTTATAGCTTTTCTGATTATTTTTGGAACTTCCCAAGTTCTACATTGTTGAAGGATAGGAAGGCTTAGCAGGATGTGTAAATATCTAAAATCAGGCAGACTTGGTCCTGATTTTGCCACAGCCTGTCTCATATGTCTTCACTTATTGTACCTATTATGGGATTATATGTGATTACAGCTAACAGTAAAATCACTTAAAATAATTTAAATATATGATCTACCTTCCCTTATGAAGTAGGAAATCCATCCCAAACCCATTTTCACTTATTTACCTCAGAAAATACCTAACTTTATTACCACTAAATCTCTGCTCGTGACTTTTTAATTTCTACTCCCAAAAAAGCAACAATAATAAACATCACCACTTTTCAAAATCAGAAGGTAATTTTTTATAACTGTATATCTTGTCAACTTATCATAAATGTCTGTTTATGATAAGTTGTGTTAAAAAAAGACACTTTATTTCCTCCATTATCTAAAAATGTATTTGATGCAAAATGTTCAAGTCTAAACCGTCTGAAAAATGTGTTAGTAATTTTAGCCCAAATAACTCCTTTTGAAACTACTTCCTTTAAATCCTGTACATATTCTTATGCATATTAGTCTGAACATTGAAAGGTAACAAGTCCACTAGGAGGCAAATTCTGAACTTGGCAGCTCATTCCCCTCACTATAGTTCTTAGCTTAACATCCTTTAATTTTTTCCTCAACCACAGAGGGTAAGTGTTATCTCATTTTTCCATTCCTTTTCTTTGTGCACCTCACGTTCTCTGATTTCATCTCTCCATGTCTATCTTTTTCTTCCTTTCTGTCTCTTTAAAGCCTTATCTATACCTTGTGCCACTGCATTGGCCCTTTCATTAAAGTGAATCTCATACCTCACTCCTCTCCTCATTCACCTGACTGACCCTGCCACTTAGTTGTTTGTGTATTTCTGAATGTGTGTATTATGGGCATGTGTGCACCCATCCTTTGGGGGAACAGTCCGGAATGGTTCCAATAATTGCCTTGAAAACAGTTGAAATACCCCTGATAACCCTTTCTTCTCTCATCTCCCTTATCTCTCAACCAGCTGCACTCACATGATTTAGACACATCTGCTATTTCAAAAAGTAGTTTGTCTTATTGCAATAGTAACTTTGTTAGCCGGTTTAACTGACTGCTTGTCAACTGATTATTATACATATGACAATATGCTTCTGGTACTCTGAGAATCTAGTTTTAACCTTATTTCAATGTATTACCTCCTTACTGTCAAAATATTCATGGTATTCATGGTCCATGGTTAAAAGATTACTAAACAACAATCATAAGAGAGATTCTAAAAGCAATGCTATATAGTTAAGGGAGAAATAGAGCAAGGAGGTTGGCTTCTCAAGCAATAGATTGAATTATTGCATTTTTCCTTAAGTTAAGTTAAGAGACGTCCTCAGCACATATACAAAGTTCTATATTAATATCTACCCTCTTATATTCTTATTTATTTATTTTTAATAATTTTAGATCTAAAATACCAAATACATAAAAAGAATTGATGAAATTCAACTGACTTTTTAAATAACGATATTCTTTATTAAATGATATCCAAACAAACCTGTAAAAGTAATGTTTTAAAAATAGATTATTGTAATTGTTTGGAAGTATTACTTTAGTAAAATCACCACCAAATCACGAACTCATGTTGACTTACAATAGAGCATCATGTTCTCTGCCAGGTTCCGATCGCCAAAGAACTAATTTCATTCGTGGCAATATAATTTTTCACCTTGTGAGTCTCTCCAGTTTGAATTAACCTTACACTTTTTCAGGTCTGAATTAAATATTTAAATCAAATCTTCTCTATATTAACACTAAAACAGTAGAACATACAACTTAAAATATAACTGACATGAATTATTTAAAAAAATCTTTGTTATTAACATTGATTTTGGTTTACAGTACACATCTCTAATTATGCTCAAAAAGCAATCCTTGTTAATGTCAGACTCCAAAATAAATCAAACAGGAAGTTTTTCTCCTAAAGAGCTGCTTATCGCCATGCCTACATTTCTTTAACCTCATTGTAAAGCACTCAAAATGTCTTATTCTTACTTTACATTAATTAACATGATTATCTTAATGCTTCTAAATTTTCTGTTTCAAATAAAAATAAAATAGAAAATAATGTAATTCTTACTGGGCTGGCTAACCTGTTACGTTTGTGTAATTAATCAAATTATCTTATTTCAATTCATCCACAGGAACTTACAGGCATAATCAGTGTGTGGCTTCAACCCCCTTTACACCCAAATTACGGTAGTTCAGGATCTAATAATCTACATTAGATTTTATGTTTTCCTTAGTCATTTTCAAAAATTTTCATAGCATAATCTCTTGATAGATATTTCTTAAATATTTTTCCAAAATAAACAAAAAAAGCTACAAAAAAAAACATGTAATACAATATTTCCAACAAAAAAGTAATAATTTTGAGATAAACCAGGAAACAACTGAACATTTTATTTTTATTTCAAGGGGATGTTGGTGGCCAGAATGTAGTTTTTCCTTGGTAAAAGCTCAGTTGGAACAGGAAGGAAAGCTTTAATTGAAGATACTTTTGTTATTCCCATTCAAGTGATTTTGAATGGGAATAACAGTACTGAATGAGCACACAAATCTTGCACGTTCATTCCATTATTGAAAGCTCCGAAAGGCTGGTTGGATCTGGTTTGTCCCCAGCTATCAGCTTCTATACTTGCAATACACACACACAAAATAGCATCACATTGCCTGTTGTAATATGTTACCGTTGCCATGGACAACCCCTGCAGACTACCTCCACAGCCACCCAATTTCAATTAGTAAGGAGGTTAATTGAATTATTCCAACTCATCACTTAATAGAGTGGGGAACATAAAATGCAGTGTGGAAATTGAAAGAGAAAGATGTGGGACACTTGATGGAAAGGACAATATATAAGAACAAAAGTCTGAAAATAAAGCATGAACAGAGTGCCAAGGCATAGTGTTGGTCTATAAGAAAAGGAAATACGATGCTTTAATAAAGTTGCAAAATTATAAGAAGATCTTAATGGTGTTTTTCTTTTTTTCCATGTTACAATAAAAATGGTAGTTGGTTCCCTTTCTGCAGTTCGATCAGAGATGCGGGAGATTTATAAAAACAGGGAAATACCAGCAAATACTTAAAGGGATAGTTCGGTATTTTTGACATGAATCTGTATGGCATCCCCATCACCAGTGTCATGCAATCACACTGACTTACCCCTGGCAGCGTCCTGTGAGCAGAGTTCTCTTCCAGTTTTGGTCAA
>NW_015150479.1:2094793-2129149 GCF_000732505.1 Cyprinodon variegatus
TTGACCAAAACTGGAAGAGAACTCTGCTCACAGGACGCTGCCAGGGGTAAGTCAGTGTGATTGCATGACACTGGTGATGGGGATGCCATACAGATTCATGTCAAAAATACCGAACTATCTCTTTAAGATGGTAAAGAAAAAACTAGCCCAATTTCTTTAACATATAACATCAATATACTTTAGTTTTTCAAAATTTCAAGATATGAGCTCACAAACAAAACATGGACAACAGCCTGAACACGGTAAAGAAGAATTAATTTTTCATTATAGCTTCAATAATATAAAACCACTATTTGTATAGAAATCCAGAAAAGTGCTGTTCTGTGATTTTAGAAGGTTCTCCACATATTAAGAAAATTATTAAAAGCTCATTTTAAAAGTAGCATTAAAAAATGACTATCAAATATGCATCTCTAAATCAGCAGTAAAAACAGATGAATTGTTTTATTTGTAAATCATGTCCTTTTGAAACTCTGTTCCTTTTACCGACTGTGACTCATCAGCTTTCATGCACAGCCTGTGAACAGGCTACTAAATATACAGTACAGAACACCAGAGCTAGAAATAAAACCACAGCATTCCAGGAAAGCCCACTTATGAGTCAGTGTCCTTCAATTTGTAATTGGGGGTACTGAGCTCTACAAGAACTTGTATTGTTCTTTGCATATTAAATGTATTTCTCCTTTGGCATATTTACTTCTCTGAAAGAGAATTTTAAAACACCAGGAAACGTCTTTTTTTTTTTTTTTTTCTAGAAAATTGCACCCAAGGCTATAATACAGGTAACAAAGTAGGATTAAGCTCACTTTTTTTACAAATTCAGTGAGGTAATTCATTTAGGGAAAGAAAAAAAAAACTTTCCTTTAATGATTTCTCCTTTTAAGGCCAAGCTTTCCAAAAATACATGAATAAAGTAATACAAATAGAATCCCTTCTCTAATGAATTTCACCAGGACAGATAAACATCTTCATTTATTCTGAATTGATGCACTGCATTCATCTACGTGAATGCAGCATGTAGATGGAGGACACCACATCCTTGTTGAGTTAATTAAAAATAAATGAAATAATGTCAATGAAACATTCATGACAACTGAGTCATCAGAGGGAGTTGGTTAAAACATGCGTGAATAAATTCTAGAAATACACTTTTCTTCTCAATGAATAGCAATTTGTTTTTATAAAAGTTGAGTGATAGCAAAAAAAATTGATTCTGACCCCTGATAACCTCGAATAAAAAAAATAAAATTCTTGAATAATGATAAAATATACTGTGAGTTATATACATACAGAATAAGAAAATGGAAGAAAAAAAAAAGGATGAAGTAATAATGTTTTTACGCTTTTAGACATTGCCACAAGAAGAATTTAGATATTATCAAATAAATGTATTTTGAAATATATATTTTGTTAATAAAAATGTGTTTGTCAGAAGAAAATAACTTTTCTTTTTGTACAAAAATGAAAGCAAGTTCAAGAAATATTAAATTTATGGTAAAAAATAAAATAAAATAAATTGATAGCACCAGCTTCCATTAGCAAAGATTAAATAGAAAGTAGGGACAGCCTGAAATGTGCAATGTAAGACATCACCTAAATCCTCCTTTAACTTTTTCAAATATGTCACATAACTTATAACTATGATGCATTTTGCTGAGATTTTATTTAATAGGCAAACAAAAGTAGTCGATCTTCATTACATTAAAGTGTTGTTACAATATACATATATGAAAACTACAATATAGCCATATAATCCAGCACCTCAGAAAACATTTCTAGAGATTGCAGGTGAAGCTTACCTTTTACTATGACACCAACCCTAAACATCCAGCCAGAGGTCAAACTGAAGGCTTAAATCACAGCATTTTTTTGTTGGTTAAGGTTAAAGTTAAATTTATATTTGAAGCATCTGGGAAGACTTGGAGATAGCTGTTCAAAAACAGTTTCCATTCAATGTGTCTGAGCTTCAGTAACTTTGCAAAGAAAAAGGAGAAAGATATCCATCTCTAGATGAGTATTGCTGGTAGAGACATATCCCAAAAGATTTGTAGCTGTAATGAATGCAAATGACTACAAAGAGTTAGCTCAAGGTTGGGGAATCATTTTCATTTTCTTTCCACTTCACAACTATGCATTGTCTAATGTATGCATTTCATAAAAAATCCCAATACACAAAGGAAAAGTTTAACTATTTTGAAAGGTAAGAATACTTTTGTAAAGAACTATATGGGCAAAAATAATCAAATAAACTTTTCAATAACAAAAAAGGTAGGTTAAAAAATGAGGTTGTATCCCCAACCATTCATAAAAAAATCTGAATAAAATCAATTTATTTAAAACATTGGAAATTCAGATGCTGAATTAAGTAAAGTTGTCAACTGTAGTGGTGATCTTAACTACATCAGTATAGCTATGTGAACTCCTGAACCCTTGGACATAGGCTTGTATATTCATCATTGCTTATGTTCAGCTGAAGCCTTTGTTGAGCGGCACCAGAAAAGAGGTCTAGTAAATTTTTTAAATGTTGTGAATATTTTACTGACAGAGGTTTTGGCAAGCTTCATACTGAAAAAATAGACAGGTCAGATTTCATAAAGGTTCTATCTATTGTGGAGTACTGTTAAATCCAAAATATGCAGTAAACATTGCTTGAGAAGGAGAACATTTGTTTTAAGAAATTAACATCCTGATGAACACATGGTAAGATAAGGAGTTGGTGGTAGAGTTTCCTAACACAAATCTACCATACTAACACCAGTGCACATCCAGGTAATTGACACTAAGTTAGTGGACTATTATACTTCAGTATTTCTTTGTCAGATCAGTCCCAACACTGATCTGGGACAAAACCTGTCTAAATCAAACCTGAGTTGAGAGTAAATAAGCATGGTCAAAAAGGACGATTGGCACTTTCTTGTGGACTAATTTCAACAGAGAGAAAACATTACCAAAAAAAAGCATTGGTTAAACTGTAGACAGCATGAACAGGGACTTATTTGTCAAACTGGTGAGGTGTCGTGTTTCTTTGCTTAAGAAAAGCTCTCTGATTTGCTCCATGTCGCATTTAACAGATTGTATCCATGTTAGCACTTAGGAACGCCACACATGCTATGATGTCCTGCCAAAACAATCCAACATGTTGAATTTTCTCAATTTAGCGATTTTAACACAGCACACATAGTATGAATTCAATTCTATCTCAAGAATTATTGGTGCATCTTTACGAGGGGCAGATCAGGACAAAAATTGTTTAATCTTCCACTGTGAACCAGTCGTGAGAGGAAATGGTTGAATGAGAAAAAATAAAATATCAAAATGGGTAAAGTCTTTGAAATTGGTGTTTAGTAACATGAAAAAAGGTGCAGCTGCTAGATTCTGTATGTCAGAGCAAGGTGAGATGAAAAATAAAGCAAGACAACTATTGAATTCTCCTCTTCCTGTGGTCACCTCATGTATTCTATTTCCTTACTCCCACCTTTACATAGACTGTTATCCAATTAGGTGGTTCTTACTTGTTTAATCGATGCAGACATGAGCAGCCACACTGTGACGAGAAAAAAGTCATACAGCACACTGTTCCACCTGCTCCTCAAGCACCGTCTGTAGTTTGTGCCAGCCATGGAAATGGAGGGATATGGTCCAGGGTGTAAAATGTGAATGTAAGTGACAGGAGCACACCCATAATTAGGTATCATGCAAGAGGGAAAGTATTGTACAAAAAAGCACACACACATTTACACCAACTCAAAATACAGAAATGTAGATGATTGGTAACAACAATAAATACAAAAAGTGCCATCGGAAGGGCAACAGAGGGTATTCATTTACAGATCTTTAAGTTATTTTTAAAGGGAAGATTAAATGAAAATAATAAGCACATAGAAACTTATATTTAAATTAGAAAATGTTCCCATTCCCTGCACAAAAATTGCCCGTACCTGGACAAATAAAAGCTACTGAACTGAACTGAACATTCTCACGGCATTATTTAAAATCTTACCCAAAAGGTGTTTTATAATTCTAAATCTGGAAAAAATGATGGCCACTTTTGGATGTTCAAGGATACTTCTCTCCTTCTCTCAGTTAAATTTTAGTTGAATTGGAGGTTTGCTTGAGATCATTGTTTTAAAGTATCCTTTTTATAATGGCATGTTTCTTACATTTTTCTTTCAAGATATTAAGTATTCCTTCTGCAGACAGCTGAATATAGTACATGACCCACCTAAGTGCTTGATCAAGGAGACGGTATTTTACTCGTCAAAAGCCTGTTTTATTTATTTAGTTTTTTTTTTTTTTTTTTTTTTGACATACCAGATATCTGTATATCTATTCATAAAGCATGGAACACATATGTAAATGGTCCGGACAGTTTCGCAATGCTCCCATCACCAGCACCCAACACATACGCTTACACATTAAAACCCCAGCATTTCCCTGGTCTCACTGGATTTGTCCCATGATACAAGCTAAAAAGTTTTAGACACCCGGATTTATTGCTTTCTCATTGGCTTTGGTACCTGGGCATGAAAAAAAGTCTGCTATCAAATATTTGTTGTTCTGACGTTAAAGCCAAAAACTGCCCAGATTTATTTCCTCTAAATTCATTATACTTAACACAATACTTTACTAATGGAATAAAAACATTTTTGATAAGAAACATCAACCTCACCCCTGCACTAAATATTCTCAAAGTGTCTCATTATTCTACTTGAAGCCCAATGAAAATACGTGTTCAAAATATCCATCCCTAATATAGGCCTACATCAAGTTATCAAGTTTCCTGTTGGTAATAGTATATCTTAGATGTATATCAATACATCCAAGGCGGAGTAGGTGGAGTAGCAGATCTTTGTTACCTTAACTTTCATTGCCATTGAGCCAAAAAACATATTTTACAGCATTTTAATGCTGATAAATTGTATTTCTAATGAAGTAACAGTCTCAATCAGCGCCAGTGTCTAGCATTTCTATTGGAAACGTTTTGTTTACATGCATGACACTTTCAGATGCATTTTAGATATAGTATTTAGAGTAATTGGTATACGCTTTCATAGAAAGTATTAAATAATTAAATGTTATTAATATATATTATACATTCTGTTTGTTTTTCATTTTTGTTTGATGATCAAAGAGAAGGCTGTTGGCCTGACCAGTTCCATGGTCCTTGCATCATATAGCATCATATATGTCCAAACATTTCAGATTTCATTAGTCCATGGAATGTTCTCGTTAACTTGTTAGTCTTATCAAATATCCTACAGGCATATTCTAATTCTAGTTTATCTGAGATTTTTTTTTTAAGTAAGAGCATCTTTGAGTCCTTATTTGGCCATTCAATTCCTAAATTCACATAGTAAGCAATAGATTCTTAAAATCTAGGTAAAATATTTCTGTTTTGCAGCTCTAAACACAAAAGAGTATGAGCAGTTGTTTGATAATCATTTAAAAAATAGTGAAACATAATTTTTTTTAATAGCACCAATGTATGTCTCTACTTTTTCTCCATTGGTTGTTTTTTGTAATTAGATTTAAAAAAAGATTTCTTTTTTTTTTTCTTGAATAAATATTTTATAAAGTAACAAAAAAGTCACTGGCAGCATTTCAAATGTATAAAAGATAAATAGCAATACAGACCCTACTTTTAATTCCCATCATCCCACCATTATAAAAAATAACTGTGTTCCAATTATGATTAATATCACATTTTACACGTTCCACATAGGACAAAGCAACAGTGAATTATGCTTGTGTCTGGAACTTATTAAAATAAATGATCCATGTTCAAAGCATTTATTTTAATTGGAGTCCCTCTATAGAGACACTTGTTAGAGCATGTCTGATGGGTTGCACTTTAATTTACTGTCTATGAAAGATTTTGCAAAAACCTTTTCTGTGTGTCATACCCTTCACCTCCTCTGTAGTGCAAAAGCACAGGAAAGAATAGGTGAGACAAAATAATTTGAACCAAACAAATAAATACGATGCTCTAAAAATTACGTTATCTCATGAATATCAGAGATGAGAAGCTTAGCTATGAATTCAAGGATTATTAAAACACAGATTATGATAAATGAAGTGGGATTCTTTTGATCACACATTTAACCTATTGTAGCTCATTACACCACAGAGACATCAGGATATGATGAGCAGAAGATCTTGGTTCTCTGTGTCTGGTTGATTTGCGTCTTTTTCCACAACATGATTACATTTCTTATTCTCAATTTTGGTCATCTCCTACCTATCTGACCACCAAATTACACTTTTCGCGATCTAAAGTACTTCAAGTAGATGATGTCGGTGAGATTCCTAGATGACGATTATGTAATAAACTACCACTTTTGCAAATCTGCATCCATTTATTCTTGAATTTCTAGAGAGGAGGAATGAAAGGCAAATTGTTAATTACCAAGTAACCTTTTATATATGCTAGTAAACCCAAAAGTTAAACCTGATTAATATTGCTATAAGTTCAAACAAGTTCTACAGGGAGTTCCTTTTACAGACAGTGAGATATGTCAGTCGAATAATAATCCTTCCAAATACCCATGAATTACTGATAACAGTAGGCCCATTCTTTTCCATTTTATAAATACACCTATTCAAAGCTTATTGCTGACAAGAGGAAGCTATATGCAGCATGTGTCACACTAGAAACTATGTACAGTGAGTTTAGGAAATGTTCCTGCTTGTTCAAGGAGACAAATATTTTTGTCAGGTTTGGAATCCTATTACAATAGATGCAGAAATTTAAAGATAACATTCCATCATGACAATGGTAGTTTGATAGTCAGTGCACTGCCTTGACTTGGCAGGATCTAGAAAAATTGCCAAAATTGATCAGACGATAATTACCCTCTATCAGAGACATGTAACCCTATCAGTCTTTGACCTTATGTTCGACTGCACTGAGTTAATGCAGCAGGACAATGATCCAAAGAACAATAGTAAATGGCATAAAAATATACCCACATACTGTTTTTGTTTGTTTTTTCTATTTTTTACAGACAATCCGTATCATGAGTGTGTGGGACTCTCTAAAAGATATGGATGATGTTTCACTTAGCTATGTACTAACAAAATATTTTTACATGTAAAGGTTGGCCTAATACTAAGTACAAATGTTATCTTTAGACACAGTGAATGTGTCAATTTAAAATGATTAACAATATAGGTACTACGGAAATTGACACAATTTTTAACAGTAGCAGGAATTATAAAACAATAATAATAATAATTATTAATACTATTATAATAAAAAAAACTTCAGTTATATGCAACTTAAGCCTCTTCTACACTGAAAGGATCTGGTTAACATGGGGTTTTCAGACACGGGTTGAACCGTTAACAATTGGCATTTGGCTCCCTGCCCATTGGCCAAAAAAGCTGAGACTGACCCCCCACTAGAAACCTGCATAGCCTCTGTCCCCCCACTGCTGTGAGTCTGATGATGCCACCAAGCTGGGTTAGATGATGTTATCAGTGCAACAGAAATCAAGAAACATGGAAGGAAGCCAGCGCGTAGTCAGTGTGCTTTACTGTTTCATTCTTTTATACCTCCAAATCCCTCTCACCAGTCCTGCAACATGTTTTTGACTGGTGCGGTGTGTTGACTTCATCTAATTACCATGATCCTCTCATGATCTTCCTGCTGCTATTTATACCTCCAGTTCCCAGCCATTGGTGCCAGATTATTCAAGCTCCTAGCGAGCCTAATTCTAGCGTTCCTGTTTGTATCATGTTCTGCCTTTTCCTGACCTGTTTCTGCCCTCTGACTTTTGGCCGTCCCTGTTTGCTCTCTTTGCCTGTCCTGGGTTTCCGGGCTGTTACCTGTCTTCTGACCATGACTTGGATTATTCTCCTGGGTCCTATTCATACACTGGCTGCTGTAAGATGCTGCTCCTCCTCCCTCCTGGATTTCTTGCCCCGGCTCAGTAACGAACAATAGAGTTGCGCTCCTCTGGACAATGCTCCTTCTTCCGAGCACAGACTGAACTTTGCCAGGTTGGTGACTTTCATGCATATTGATGTTCCTCGTTTGAGTTTTGAGGTCATCGACCTTAGCCTCTACTGCAGAGTTTCCAGCCGTACCAGACAAGCAGCCGCATGCTTCGTTGAATAAACGCCCTTTAATTATATCACTTTCTGTCTTGCCTGAATTGTGGGTCCAATGTTCTGAGCCTTCTGACACTTCCGTATGTCGTGCTTAACGGTATCACGTAAATTAGTAGATCAACCCATGTCTAATGTTCCCACTGTATGCCGATTGGAACCCAGCTATTTGAACGTGCTTTTAACGCGGGTCGCTTGCCAAGTCATTTTTGGCCAGTGGGAAAGGGGTATAAGTCTCGCAAAAAGTAAGTCCTATAGATAAGGGTTCGTGCACACTTTCTAAGAATCTAATTCATCTAAAATGTTGTGCATATTTGAGGATATGTTAAATGCCATGAACTTTTATGTCAGACATGGCTACGAAATCAGGAAAAATGTCATTAATATACACACATATATTAACATACAGGTTAAAGAAAGAGTAATTAAATCATTTAAAATGTATTTAACATTCTATCATATATTTTTTTAACATTTTTTCATCTATTATGTCAGTGATGACGTAATTTAAATCAATAAAACCAATAACGTTCTAAGCTAATCAAATAGTAATCTAAGATTACTCAACATTAAATAACAAATAGCACACAAATAACTTGTTTAAATAAGATGGTAACATTTAAAGAAAATGTATTCAACTTTGCATTTTTCCAAACTGAAACCAGTCAAAGGATTTTTCTTTCAGGTACTATATAAACTTTTCAAACTGCATCAAATAATTGCAGACATATATTTAAATAATTAATGTCCAGTTTATCCAAATAAAAGCTTGGGAGACATTTAGGAAGCCAAAAAACCCCATGACTATATTAAAGGTTTTTGAGAAACTCACAATGTTTGGAATCAGAAAAATGAGGTGTGGGTTAAACCTGTGACTAAGTTATGCCTTTATGCCTGTTAAAACACATGCAAGGTCCACCACCCCTCTCACCAGTAACATTTGCGCTTCAAAAAAGCTGTAGGACATTCCTACCTTCTTGTACAGCCTGGAAAGGGTTGTTCCCATCGACAAATTCCACAGAGAAGGTTATCTTTTCTGTCTCCAAGATCTCATTGTTTAGGTTCAGGTCTGCCACGGCAAGACGAAAAACCTCGTCATCTTTCCGTGCCGACTCATCAAATATGGCACCTGCAGAGAGAGGTTAGAAAAAACATTAAACAGGACCTTGGAATAACAGAGAAGAGGCTGAAACTTCATTGTAATTATAGATGGTTTGCAAGACATTTTACTGAGGGTGCATGGGTTTTCCAGGAAGACTATGATTCACCAGGTGAATTCTGAGTTTAAAAAGAAATGTAGTTTACATGCATCTTTACAATATCCATAGTAATACCAACTTAATTCGTACAGTGTCAGTATGACAATACTGAAAAAAATCAGATAATTTGCTTTTCCATGATAGTGAAGGACCAGTAACTATAATTTCTCTGAAATTGAGGGTTTCTGCATGTTTTTAGATTACAAGATGCTAATTCCAATAAGGAAACACCTACAGACTGTTTTAAAACACATGCGTATAGAAGCAGGCCAGTTGACAGCTGCAACCCTATTGAGTATTTGATAAGGTCACCCCTAAATATGCAAATATATAGAAGCTAACAGAGACGAGGCTGGCGTAAACAGATGCCATTAGGCCCTCTGACCACCATCAGTAGACAATGCAGGTAAAGTGTCTTTTCCCACAAGGACACAACAACGTTGAATGCAGAAGTTGGGGTTTTAATCGATGACCCTTCAGTTGCAAAGCAAACTCTTGCATCGGACACCTTTGTCCCCCTATACAGTAGAGTGTACAATTTTGCAGTGCCTAAAAGAAGGTGTGAAATCATCGCTTTGCAAAAAGTACTGGGCATAAAGGCAACCTGGAATGTAAATCCTTTTTGCTGCTACTTTTTAAGGGTGCCACAGTAAGGCATTACAACTTAAACACAGACTTGAACACATCTGTGATTCATCCCCCTTATCGAAGATACAGACTTAATTAGAAACCCTACAGGAGGAGAGTTAAAGTATTCTCTTTCAGTGGCATGACTTAGACATTCAATTTTAGAATACGTAAACAACATTAAACAGTGTAAAATATTTAAACTCTATCCATCAGAGATTATTAAATTAGTATATTGCTTTCAGTCTTCCAATTCAATGACAAAGACCCCATAATAGACAATTTTCAAACTTTCTTTTTAAACACTAAATTCCATAGGTTGATAGTTTGTAACAGTCTTCTATCTTCCTTTTCAGGACTTTCGAAATATAAATTCTCTACCAGAGATAAAGTCTTGGTTAGTATTACACTCATGCAGTATAAATGAGGAGAGAAAAAAGTGCTGGAAAAAGGCAATTGAAGCAAACACAAAGACATTAACTATTCCATTATAGTTAAATAATGAATGGAGTAGAAAATCTGTTTGAGGATGATACTGTTGGGGAACAATTCTTGTACTGTTTAAATGTGACAAATGAAACAGAGGACAGCCTTAGTTTTAATGTCTAGGGGTCAAAACCATGGGCAAAATATGGCAAAAATTGTCATTCTAGTCATTGTTTTAAGTTGTACTTTTTTGCCTTAATTCAGTTATTTGCATTGTTTTAGTTTGGTGTTAAACCTGAATATAGAGTTTGTAGAGATGATACAGAGAATTTTAATTTTTTTTAGAGTAGCAGGAGAAGAGAAAAAGGCTTTTGTAATCTTAGTTTGTGCGATAATGTTGCCATGGTAACATCCTCTCAGACTTATGTTAAAAGCTACTCAGTGATGTACACCTATTTCTTTGTAAATGGCTGATAGCTTTGTGTGTTCTCATCGAATATCATACCAGCAACAAATATGTAAATCAAAAGAGTGCAACAGTCACAATGTAGCTAGAGAACTAAGTAAAATTCAATTTTAGAGATGATCAGTCATATTTATCCTTTCTTCTTTTTCTTTAGTTCTCTTTTATCTACCTATGTTTCATCTTTTCCAGCAGAGTAGGTCTCATTAGTAAAAGATCACTGTGCTGACAGAGCCAAACATGAAATGAAAACTTTCATGAATGAGTTAAATCAGACGTATGTGCAATTTCAAGGGCAACAGTGCCAAAGTTATAATACTATTTTTTTATATGTGATAAATGTGTTTCTAAGAGTATGACTGACTTGAGATGAAAATTAAAAGCTTTATTGACCAATACAAATCAGAAACATACAAATGTAATATAAGCATCTAAATGGAAAATAAAGAACAACAATCCTTGTCATAACTGTACTAAGGGGGTTATTTTGTGTCTTCTTTTTTAGGGCCTTATACACATGCTGATTTACAAACAAAGACACATTGAAATATGTACTCATGCAAACAAAAGACAGATATTACAACAGCCATCAGACAGGAAAATAAAAGTACTGAATCTTGCTTCAGTCACCCGAAGGGCAGCTGCACGCAACCCCCTCCTCCCTTTCCCAACCACGCACTAAAGTATAAATATACATAGCCCATGTGTGTGCAGACACCAAATCATCAACCCTTTTCCTAACAGCCACTTCCATGACAACTGGCATCACCAACAACAGCGGTAAGACTGAACAGATGAGATATCCAAAAGCTGAGACCCCAAATAATTTGGTCATGACACTTCAATCTATTGTCTATCTGGAGTCAAGTATTTTGCATTAATTTTGTTGTTTGTTTACTCTAACAAAAAAGCTAATAATTATTTGTTTATATATAATTATTGCCTAGTAGTCCCTTAGTTTAGATTTAAAAAAAGAAAAATTATAAAGTAAATGTTCTGTCACTGTTTATTTAAGTAATTAATCTGCCACCATTATTTAAATTTCGTTTTTATTCTATTCCCGATACTGTGCCTTTGAGTCACAGCCATGCTCCCCTTTAAGGCCAGCATTTTCCATTTAGGAAAGTTTATCGTTTCCTCTTCACACATCTTAAACATTCTAATGTTTATTCCAAATAAAAAAATTTATAATTAATACATCTAAAATATATATCCTTTAACAAAAGCAGTGAAAAACTAGTGTGTCAAAGGTCCAGTGTTCACGTAAACTTCAACATCAAAAGAGGCAATTAATGATAAATAAGAATAGAACTGAGGTTCTCTATGAAAGATATAATACACTGACTGGACTGGACTTGGCAGGCCCAAGAGAGAAGTAAGGGCCTGCTGGAAATGTCTGGCATTGCCCTTGGTGAGGGAGGTATTCAACTCCCACCTCCCCTAGGAGAAGGAAGCAGTGCTTAGCTAACACCATTTATATTGGGAGTGGGGAGCTGCTAACCTTGAATGATGACATTGTCGGACAGTGGAAGGCTTACTATGAGGATCTCTGCAACATTTCTTCCATGGTGGAAGAGAAATTGGGTGCTCAGGGCCGGATTCATTCACCACCCAGACTGAAGTCACAGAGGTGTTCAAAAAAACTCCATGAATGAGATCTATCCTGAGTATCTTAGGTGTCTGGATGTTGCTGGCCTGTATTAGCTGACACACCGCTCCAACATTGCATGGAGGTTGAGGATAGTGCTCCTAGACTGGCAGATTGGAGTGGTCATTCCCTTCCATAAGGAAGAGAACCACAGGGTACAGACCTAGAATAGGGGGATCACACATTTAACTGTGCCCCCCATGGTGCCATGTTGGGTGTGCTCCAGGGGTACAGAGTGAGGGCAATATACTAGGGGCCACCTAGTCTTTGCACTTGTAGAAAACGAGTTTGGTTTGCATTGCTGGCATTAAGTCAGACCTGTTCCCAATTCATGTTGGACTCCAGCAGGGCTGCTTCTCCTGCTAGAGAATTGAGTGGCAGATCAATATATCGATCTGTGTGGCTGCAGCTAAAGAGTTGACACACAGTCTGTTGAGCTGAGCAAAAAAGGCAAAACTGTCGACTTACTGGTCAGTCTACATTCCTATCCTTAACTATGGCAGTGAAATCTGAATCATGACTGAAAGAAACGAGAATCTGGGTACTGCCTCAGAGAGGCTCTACTCCGAGCCTCTCTACGGGAGTCTCTTCCACATCGGAGGAGTCGGCTCTTTTGCCTGGACACCTCCATCAGGAGGTTTTCCAGGCCCATCCTACTCGGAGGAGTCCATGAAGATGACCCAGGGCACACTGGAGTGTCTGGAGCACCTGTGCTTTCCCCAGCAGAGCTGGACAAAGTGTCTGGATAGAGGGAAGTCTGGGAGTCTGTGTTGACTGCTGCCCTCATGAACCAGTCCTTGCTATATGGAAGATTACGAAGATAAGTGGGCCACACCATATCTAACTTTTACTTAAATGGCTTAAAGCTGAAAGACAAATTCCTATGTCTTAGAGACTGAAGAATAACGTCTGCACTGTAATACTTACAACTTAAATACATGTAAATAATTATGTTAGTTTTAGAAAAAAGTTTTAAAGAAAAAGGACAGAGCATACCTGCCTTTTTTAAAGTAGGTCTGCATTATTCAACAAGTAAGATTGTGAATTTCCTACTTTCAGCACCCTGTGACTTTCAACACGACCAACAGGCGGAATGTATTATTAGCAGGGGTGGTTTGCAATCATGACACAGAATGGACCAGCATTCTTAACAATATTCTCCAATGTTATAAATGCCATATTATACGTATATATGACAGATACATTGATTATTATATATTCAAATATAATACTGTAAAGGAAAACTGTGTTCACACCTTTAAGCCTTTTCTTCCTGATTCTTTCCTGAGAAGAGATCAGTCGGAGCAAACACTTTAAAGGCACACTATGCAACATTTTTCAGTTAATTAATGTGTTCCATAACGTTATGGATGATTAAATGATTCATTTCAGGTTGAACAAAGGTATTCTCGGCCGCCCTGGTGGTCTGTGGGGGAAATACTGCACTTGCAATTGCAGGAGCACCGACCCGCACCCACAGGCTCAGAAGTCTCGTAAGAGTCAGTCTTGCTTTACCCCCAGTTAAAAGCATTCTCGTTGCTAGCACAGTGGCGATCTTTGTGCAGTTATGCTACGTTCACATCGGACGCAGCAAAAGCAGCAAAATCGCGTCTGCTGCTTCATTTTTGCTGCTTGTACCAGTTAGTTCTGACGCGCGGCTGAAGCAGCTTTGCTGCTCTGGCTGCGCGGTGCAAAAGTGTGTCTGACGCGCGTTGGGCGGAGCTTCACTATCCTTTCTCTGCCTTGCAGCTACAGTATATTTGCTGTGATCAGTGGGAATAAAGTAGTTTTAATTTGTGTTTAAGTGAGAAAATACACCTGAAAACGTAATCAGTGCCGTCAGTTCATTCAGATTATTATCCTGCCTTCAATATTTTTTCTGTCGGAGCAGCTCAGACCCCCACATACCAGCGGTGCGCCGACAGTAGGGATCCCTTCATCAGCAGCCTCTGGCCTGGTCACCTCCTTGCGGTTCAACACGGCAGCTGGTAGGTGTTTTTCATCTAAATAATCCAAACTGCATATTCTGCCGGCAGATTTCTGCATTTTAAGTTAATTTAGGCGTCAATAAACTGTTTAAGAGGAGTGATCATCAGCGCTGTGTCTCTCTCCCTGCGTCAGATGCTTAAACGCGCCCGATGCGCTGCTTCAGCTGCTCAGACGTGCTGCGCCTGCTGCTCAAAACGCGCCGCGGGACCTTTTGCTGCGCCTTGACGTTACGTTGCATGTAAACTCGCTGCTTCTGTCGCGCCAGCTGCGGTGTGAACGCAGCATTAGTCATTCGTTGCGTTCGCCTGTCTGCTAAGCTCAAAACAACCGCGCCTGGCTTGACGGAGAAACCAGGAGAACAGCTGTGCATATTTGCACTTTTACTTTCGCCCTCTGGGGGGAGCCTCGCTGGAAAATCAACACCGGTTGCATAGTGTACCTTTAAATAACCCTTCATAATGTATATGTATTAAATAACTATGAGACGTGATAACATATTTTGACAGAAATAGTAATCTTACTCAGACCAGAAAAGTGGCTTGGGTTACAGATGGCAGCACTTACCACCGGGATCAGTTCTTCAGAAAGTCTGGCCAGAATTACAGATGAAGAAGCATCTCATACCCACAGCCTACCACATCTTCACACCTAACATCATTACAACATACATGTTTGTACATGAGGAGACTTCGCTGGCTCCAGCCATATCAATATATTACACAGTGTTATTATATTGAGGACAACCCAAATGCACAGTGAGCTATCTTTCAAGAAAAATCCACTCTGTCTGTGCTTTCATTCCGTTTCCAAATCTTGTCCAAATTAGATAAACTGCTTGAGAAAACATGAGCTTTAACTTGCAACAGGCAGGTTTAAAAACATACATGAATCATAAAAAATAATCCTAAAAATACAGATTGCATTAGTTTAAACATTAGTTAACATTAACTAACTACTCCCATATAGGCCAGAAACTCTAAATGTTGTCCAAAGGAAATACTTTTCCCAGATATGATCATAACTTCACTCTGCTACAGCTCTACAGATAAAGAAAACAAAAAAAGAATCTGAATAAATGACTGAAACGAGCATTACAGTTCAGTAAGCCAAAGAAATGCACTAAGCCAAAGAAATACATTAAGATTACATTTATTGTATTTAACTTATACAGTAGTGTCCTACAATTGTCCTCATTCTCATGTTTAATTATTTAGCTAGATTGGATCCCTTTTCATACCCATTTTTTTCTCACCAAGGTATGCAGGAGAATTTAACTTGTGTGTATGCTCAATTAATAATGATATATCATAAGAAAGATTAGCAGTTTGTCACAATTTATTTATAGTCATCTCTTACACAATAGTTAGCAGCCAGTCAAAATGGCTCTTCCCAGTCAAAAGCTAGCCGAATGGCAGCCCACTTCCCTGGAACTCCCAAAAGAATCCCTTCCAACTTCCAGCAACTGAAGTGACTCTCTTCTTCTCCTGGGCGTGTATATTTTTTTACTCTGACTCCACCCTTTCCCTGAATTACAGGGTCTGAACAGGAGATGGCACTTCTTTTTAGATGTTAATATCCGCAAATCATGACAGAAAGAATATTTTAGTACAAAGATTGATGTTTAAAACGTAATGGTAGGGGACCAGGCAAGGGCCCACCAAGGAAAGTGGGGAAATTATGAATTGCTACTACTGTAGGTTAAAAAAGTATTAACAGGGGAACTAGTGTTAACAGGGGAAAAAAACAACAACCCCACATTCACATTCTGGATTCCCAGTGAGGGAAGGTGAGAGGTGAATCTTCTAGCTATTGTTCCTAAAAGTAGCTACATTGTAAGTAGATTATAGGTTTTGCCTAAGACCACCTCCTCTGCTGAGAGATGTTTTTTCCGGTAAAAAAAGATGGATCATTAACTCCTCGATTAAACAATCTTTCTTCCTTGGCCAGAATATGGACATTGTTGTCCACGAATGTCCTTCAACATTCAGGTGTGTGTGAACAGATGAATCCTGTCCTGAGGAGTTGGCCCTCCTGTGTGGCTGTGAAGTGGTTCCTTTGTTAACCTGGAAAAAACATCTCTCATCATAGGAGGTGGTCTTAGACATAATGATAGCCACCTTTTGTTCCCCTTAATTCTTTGTTACACCTACAGTATATTAATCTAAATTTTCCCTACCCTTACAGTAGTTAGAACTGAAGAAGCCTCTTGAAAAAGGGGCGAAACTTGATCTAGAAAACTTAACCTCCAGTTGCCTAAAGTGAACCTTTCATGCTTACAAAACTGAGGTATTTTAGAGGATGTACATCAAATAATTACACCATTCTGAATCAGCACTGCCAAAGCAATGATTGCTAATACAAAGGTGCTGCCCTCTTCTTCTCACATGACCTCTTGCTAAGTGAGGAGGGCAGCATTGAAAGGGGTGGTCATGGCAAAGGGTTTTCAAACTCTAAACAGTTCCAACAGCACAAGGATTTGATCATTCAGGTCAGTGACTGTTTTGATGTAACCATCTGCTTGCCTTCTTTTAGGTGAACTGGCTTTGAGCCCTGCAGAATTCCTCTCCATCTGACTTGGTCTGTACACCTGCCTCCTGTGTTTTGACTGTGAGCCAGGCTCTTCTGTGTTGCTAAATTCCCCTATTTTCCTCACTCTCCCTTAACCCAGACTGACTTTATGCTGCTCTTTTTTACCAAAAAAAAACTGCATACAATGAGCTGAAGGTTTAGAAAATTCTAAGTGGTATTTTCAAGATCGTTTTGAATTATACACAGACAGACAAAATTTATGTCTGTCCCACACACACACACACACACATAAGGAGGTGATATTTCTGAGTTGTTCCCAGGCTGGACCTAGGTGTTCCTGTCTCTGTAGGATGATGGAAAAAGCTGTGCCACTGCTGGAAGATGATGGTGATGAACAGTGTGAGCTTATCGCCCTGTGGTGTCAAATGTCCTTAAAGATACACTCAGAGGCACACACCCCAACACATACACACATATATAAAAACTTGGAAACAGGTTATTATTTACAGGAGTGATGCAAAAGCAGGAAGGGAGAGCTTCTGACACCTGGAAAGACAGTGATGAATTATGTGGAGTTTGTGAAATGTGTGTGTGTTCAAGAGAGCCAGATAAGGAAAGGGGCAAAGTGTTAATGTACTGTTGGGACCAGAGTAGTTTAGTGAAGTTTTAAAAAACAGAAATTAAAGCATTGCCAGTTTTTTTATATCCACAAAGATAGCTTAAGAATTTTTGATTTGCAGGGTGATATTTCTGTGCGTGTCTGAGCATGTAAATATTATAGGTGAGTAATCAGGAAAAATACATATACTTGATTCACTAGGAGAAAGTCAATTTAGGTCTTAACATATAGTGTCAGTTCGCACCATCTGTTTTTGTTTCAGGCAAATTGGACTTCATGGAAGACATCCAAGGAGGACCTGACTGTTGAAAACGAAACAGAAAAGCCAAGGAGACAAAGCATCTAGTAGAATGTCCTATGGTCAGGTGAGACAAAAATTTAACTTTTGGCCAAAGCTCTAAATTCACAGATTGAAAAATAAAGCACTGTATATCAAGTAAAGAACACTGTACCTATTATGAAACATGGAGTAAGCTCTGTCATGTTCTGAGGTTACTTTTGCCTACCATTACATTACAATTGACTATTCTGAAGTGACTTTTCTATGAGCCCTGACATAAATTGTATTGAACATCTTTGTTAGAAGCTAAACCATGTCTGGAATAGGCACCCTTCAAACCTAAAACTGGAGCTGTTTGCTCATGAGGAGTGAGAAAAAAACAGCTGCTGAAAGGTCCAGAAGTCTCACTGACAGTTACGGGACTCGTTTGATAACAGTGAGTGCCTCAAAATTTCTGAAAAAAATATTAGGTTACTGGTAATATCAGTTTGTCATCACCTGTTTTATGATTTAATTTTTGGTTGAAACATATTTCTGAATTTGGTTGAAACTCAACCAAATTCGCCTGTTCCATTTCAAAGAATTTGTATTTTTGTTAAGCTTATTGTGGTTTGATGGAAGTCTGGTCATTTGTCTTTAATTTGTCCAGTGTTAATGCAGGTTGAAAGAAATTTAGAAATGACAAATTCCTCTAAATGCCAAAAGGTTCAGATCATTCATGGTACAATAAAAAGTGGAACATTCGGAAAAGTGATGACGCTTTTCTTTGTGTTTTTCCTTTATTATGGTCCTGCTTGTTCACAAGCAAAAGCTGACTCTGCTGTCTCCCAGCAATGCTCAATTTAGACATCTTGAAACAGCAGATGATGGCAGAGAGCCAGCTGTTAAAGCTCTTAAGCCTTAGCCAAGATATAAGTAAATGATAATTACGGTGCTAGCAGTGTATCTTCTAAATGACCTGTGTTGTATTTTCTGTTTTCCATAAACGGACAACATGTTATATCTATATTTTGCTAGCCTTTCCATTTGTCCATGCCATCAACAGTTTACATAAAATATACATTACTTCTTGATTTACTCTCAAATTAAAAGCAGTTCTCGTTCTACTTATGCACTTTCTCTACACTTCTAACCTTCTCCTTGATTCTGCCGCTTGCTATTTTTCTTTAAGAGAGGCACCTAACCTCATCCTCTGCCCTGTTTTATAGCTTTGTCCCACCTACTCATTGCCCCCTGCCTCTCCATCATGCCTCGTCATGCCCTCATTCCCTTTCTACCAATGTTCCTGATCTCTCTTCATTTATCTTCACCTTTCATCCTATTTTCAAATACCAGTATCTCTTCACTATCCTACTTATCTTAAAAGTGCTATATCTGTAAAAATCATTCCCATTACTGTACTGTATCTCTCATGGGTTGTATTTTTTTCTGTGTTCTTGTTTAGGGATACTCTATGGTATTAGTATTTCAAGTAACCTGCAGTCGTTTTTTTGCTGAGCTAAAAAAAGTGACAGTCTCTCTCTACAATCCAGGGGAAATGTATGTATATATAGAGGGATTAGGGATAACATTAAACAGTTGTCAAAGATTGAGGATGTCTGACCAATTGTCTAAACAAAACACAAGGGTCAGAGAATATCCAAAATTACAGCTGAGATGGACTGTTTCTGGTCTGCAGCTATCTATTGACGTCTTATAAAAACCAACAAAAAACAAAAAAAAAATGCAGTCCTAAAAAACACACAGATAATCTTGTTACCTAAACTATAAAAATGCATCACAACCGCATCAATTCCTATTCACAATAAAAATGTGAAAAATCTTTATATGAATATCAGACTTGTAAATCAAAAGAAGTTTGCTTAGTCACAGGCAACACCATCTTTCACAACACATGGCAGGCTAGGGCAAGTTGGACCCCCCTGATGAAGCACATACTAGAAAAATCTGCTTTTAACCTCATATATCCTACTCCACCACTCCACACCCACACCAAAGGGGGTAATAATATTTATGCCTGAGACGAGTGGGGGGTGTTTTAGGAAATAACGGAAACCAATAAATACTCCATGGGTCAGAACCTCAAGTATTTAGGCAGGCACCTTATAACAATGTCATTATGGAGTAGCCTCCCCATCTTTACATGTCTTACAGTATTTCCAGGCAAGGTTGAATTTTGAATGACTTCCCTCTTTTACCCTACTTTCCCCTCAAACCGCATGTGTTAAATATGTTCAGACATTTATATTCAGGCCCTCAAAATCAACCCTCTGCTAGCAAATCCGATTCTCTTCTCATTTGCCTCATAGTTAAAATTTCCAAACTTCTGAACTTTTCTCCTCCGCGTCCCCCCCTGGAGTCCTATTTTTTCATACTGCTTTATGCTATGCTTTTCTCTAATTCCATCAAAGTTCCCTGCTCGCTTAATCCCCCATCCTTCCACACTGGTCCTCTGCCTCCTTCATGCACACCCAAACAGGTTTTCCTACGATCTTCACCTGCTACTGTATCCTTAGGCAGTTTTTTTCCTATCATACTGTAGCTTTCACTTCGCTGTGTCTTTTTACTAATGTTTTTCTCTTCAAATCCTATGTTTCCTTTCCAGCTTTCCTGTGATATCATGTCCTCTGCATCCACAGCAATATTATTGATCCTGTCCATCACCTGGACAGTACAGCCTCCTTTGTCATGATCTGCCCTGATAGCTCACCTTAATTACGCATGCCTTTCTCCTGCTTAACTCTGTCCAGCATCTAATTGTCACTCATCTCATCCACTTGCTGGTTTCCCTTTTATTGGGCCTTAGTTCCAGCTATCATGGCCAGATCATTGTATGATTTCTGTTTGTGTCCTGTCTGTCGGTTTCTTTGGTTACATTTATTTCCAAGGTTCCTTTCCCTGGTTCCAGTAAGAGATTACCCTCGAGCCATTGTCTTCAGGTGAGTTATTTCCCTAACCAGTGGCAAGAGCTTTTCAGCTTTTCCCTAGTGATTCCGTTTTCCTGATTCCATTCCCTCTCACCCACTGGCCCAGTCTGTCTCTGCCTGATCTGTTCCCCTGAACCTGGGTTGGACTCCTGCAGGATTTTGCCCGTCTTTGTCTGTGCGTTTCTGTTTGAGCTGGATGCTCGACGCACGGGACTCTGAACCTGTCCTACCACATGCATTTCTGTCTGAGCTGGGTGCTCGACGCGATGGACTCTGAACCTGCCTTTACGTTCTGTTGGATTCCTGGATCTGTCCATTCCTGTGTGGATCGGAACCCCTGACCGGACTGCAGACTCCTGGATTCCAGTACTACTCCAGTCTGATCTGGATCTCTGTCCTGGATCTGAGTCATGACTGCTCACTGGGGTTGCTGCATCAGGCACGCTCTGGATGGCTCAGGGCAGCTTTTCGTTGGCAATGCATCGGCTGATCCAGCCTATGATTGAGAGGATGGACTGGACTGCAAATCCAGGTAAGTGACTTACTCTATAATCATCTTCTGTTCAGATGATCGTGGTCACTTACCTGTGTTTCTCCCTAAACCAGGTAAGGTGCCCCGCCCCTCTTCTACAGTCACTACAGGTCAGCAGATCTTCAGAAGCCCATTTCTGTTATGTTTTGTTTTGTATTAATAAAAGTTTTGAACTTTCCTACTGGCTGTTGCACCTTGAATACTGGTTTCATTTGTCCCGTTTATGACATCCTCATATTCCTTCCTGCATCATCTACAATGCTACAATAACTACTCTCTTCCTGTTTGTTGGACCACAATCACTGCCAGTCTCCCTGTTTACCAATGACACAATGTACACAAGCACCACAGTTGTTAAAAAAAATAAATGAAAACACCAGCTCAGAGAGAAACATGAGTACAAATGAGCATTCAATAATAAACATACACAAACAGAGAATAAAGTGTATATTTGCTTCATAAATAAGTACCAGCAAGGCTGGTAGCCAGCAGAGAAATTAAGGCTTTAAATATTCACTGAGCGGAGAGGGTTTGTGCATGTGCAAGCCGATCTTGCGTATCTATTGCTTACTCTTTTCTAACTCCGGATTTGCTCCTTATAATCATCTGCCCACACACAATAAGTTGGTTGTCCTTGTGTTCCCTGCATCGCTTTTTACTCCACGCTACTTTATATCATGAAATCTGCATATTTAAACAACATCTCTGATTTTTACCAAACATATCATGCCTACACTTTTTCATATCCTCTCTTTACCTCTAGTTGTTTCTCTATTGCACCCTCCACCCCCATGCAAGATATATTCTGTTTCAAAACTGCACTCCACTCTGCTCATATTTATTACAGATTCACACATTACTACACACTAACTACATAACTGCAAGCAGTTAGTCAGTTAAAAAGTAATAAAGGGGACAATAAAGCTCCTCCATCTACAAAGCTATTAGTAATGGCCAATCCTATGGGTCACACAAATAAACTAGAGGAACCTCATGCATTCACACATGCACCCATACACAACATCAACAAACATGATAAATTAACCGTTTTTATGTTGGCTCATTTGATAGTAATAGGCTTCAGATTAATGTGTGTTATATTTTCATTACACAGATGCAACATTAAAAGGATCTACACTACATGATAGATGGCTGATATTTTGATTCTCAGCATTAGATAACTTTAAGATATACCATTGTATTAAATGTTTACACAAATTTTAGAACAAAGTGTAACATGATCTATTAGCCTTTAATGGAAAAAAAACTGTATTTTAATCATTTAGGAAAATCGTAGAATAAAGACTAAATACACATATTAGCAGTTATCAAGTTCTTAATTTTTGGGAGCCATTAAATCTTAAGTTTTCTCTTTGACTTTTCAGTTGTGTTTTTAGATTAGTTTTTGATCTATGAGATTCCTAAAATTTCAATGTTCTGTGGGTGTTATACCAGCACCCATAGCTTGTATCAAAAACTAACTTCGTAAATTTTGATAACTTTTTTACAATTATATATCTACTCTGACATCATCTTTAATGTCACCTGCGGTTGTTTCGGTCCTACACAGCAACTAAACATGATAATGATGTGCAGCATGATATACGTGCTACACTTCAACATGCTAAAATAAGACGATTAATAAGTCAGAACATCACTTCAGACATCAGACTTCTGTCTGCTAACTAGCAGAGATATTAATTGTAATATGCCTATAGCAACTTTAGACTCCATCTACTGTACCCTTTAGAGAGAAAGCAGATGTTGTTTGAGCTTCTAAGCCATAACTGACCTATTCTGCAATTGGAAATTTCTAAATTAAAAACTTCAGATAGATGTTTTCAACCGTCTGAGAGAGAGAAGCATCCTAAAACTAAATGCTGTAAGCAAAATTTCCAACTAAAAACATACAGATCATCCTACTTTGTGAAGGATGAATAAACAACTTGAATAATAAATATATTACTATAAATATATATTGCTAACGGATATTAGGTTAAGATAAATGTTTATAATAAGTGTAAAATTCCTTTAGTCGGTAAATTATTGGCTAATGACTATATCTTGTGTGAAAAAAATGTTTCCTTTTTGGTCTTTGTCAGACAATGAAATATGAAAAAACTTGATTTCATCCAAAAATTGAATAGCGTTACTGTGATTTTGCTGCTTTCCAATAAATCTTTTAAACAATCCCAGAAATTTGGAAAGCAGACATGAATGCAATCCCTTTTTATTTTTGTGATGGACATACCCTGATCACTCTCCAGAAGGGATGTACTGTAACTACTGCAGTTCAAGGTGGGAATATAGCCCTACTTTGACAGCAATCACTGGGTGTTGTTGTTTTTTCTTTTATATTTTTGTTATTCAAATCTTTTTTGCAGTTTTTCTGGCATCACCAGAAATTACCGTGGCAGAAACTGCCACAATTTCAGCAAAATATAGCCATAAAACCTGCTCATTTAAAAGCCGGCATATCAGCAGAACCCCTTGCACACATAGAGCGAGAGAGATCCAAGTGGCTGTTGTTTTATTCATTACTGCAGTAAGGTAGGTGGCCCTCAGGATCTAACACACAGAGTGTTGTATATACGGCATAGGTTGCAGAGTGCATGCTTTTGCATGCATTTATCTGGGTGTATAAACATTACATATGCAGACCACTAAGTTTGCAAGTCAGTGTGTGATTTAGTAAAATTAAATGTCCAAAGCCCATTTATTCTAAGCTTTTTAAAATATATATACATATTTTTTATCGTCTTTCTTTATTGGGGAAGTCAGATGATTAAGAGCAAAGCTTTACAATTATTTATGCAACCACTTAACACAAAAAGAAGGAAAGGATGCTTTGTATTGGGTTTAGCATTGGTTACAGGGTCAAAATAAGGTAGATATTGTTCCACCCACAGAATCACATCACCTGCAAAACAACTGAAAAAATCATTTTAGAAAAAACTTAAGCATTTCTATATTTTTAATAAAAAGGAAACTCATACTCAAGTAAATAACTAAACCAAAGCATTTATTTTATTCAGCGTTTCGAAGTCAAAGCTTATCTTTTTAACCGCATCAAGAGAGCAGAGATAGATCTGAAATACACGCCCTTGGATATTAGTGCATATCTACTTGCTTGTGGAAATGGTTGACAAATGACCATATTTGTTTGTGCAACAAAATATTTACTTGCTGTTGGTCTTTGTCATACAATAAAATATGAACAAACATATTATTAACCAATGGTGAAAACTGTTACTCTGATTGTCTTACGTTCCAATTAATCTTTTAAAAAATCCCAGAAATGTTCACCGCAGGGGATTATAATGGAATTATAATATCCAACAAGACAGAATGAACAAAATCTCTAATGAATTATTTTTACAGCGTTAAAATATAAAGGCTACTTCTATGGCTTCAGATATTTATTTTTTGGCTTTAATTCTATGGTTACTGTATATGTTCTACGCAACAGGAAGGCTGGTGGGCACAGTGGAAACAGTAGTCTTCTTGTGAGTTTGTCTTCAGCTTCCTCCCCCACTACAGATAGTTGTGACCTTGATCACAGTCATACAAATTGCATACTAATTATGTTCAAGTGTATGAATGCGTCAATGTTTGCGAGTGTGGCTTGATAATGTGACCTAAGTGTGCATTTAAGTTCAGTCACTAAAAACTTAGTCTATCAACCAATATATCCACTAATGTTTCTTTGGTTAATATAGCTAATTACCCCTCTTTGTTAGAGCAAGTCCTGACACAGTAAGGTACACAGACAGTAAAATTATGAAACATTGTTTTGTGTTGTTTTTGTCTTTTGTCGAATGAAAGCTTTTTCTTTTTTATTGAACTTTATTAATCTCACATTGTAGAAATTCACCTCTGCATTTAACCTATCTCCGTAGGGACCAGTGGGCTGCCATTGTGTGGGGCGCAGGGAGCAGTGTGGTGTTAAGGGTCTAACTCAAGACCCAGAATGGCGGTCCATGGGAGTGTGGCTTGAACTCAGAACATCTGGATTCGAAGCTCTATGCCCAAACCACTAGGCCACTCCTCCCCCCATACTGTATGTCACATAGATTTCCAGATTTAGTTTTGTAAAGAAAAAATTATATTTAAGGCAGTCCAGAAACAGTGAGAGAATGAATAATACCATGCACCAATTTACATTATTATGAGAGAAACATTTAAATGCTTTTCAAAAGTAATGTGCTTTGCAACATTTGCAAATTCATCCTGAGGGTTTGCATTAGAGATTCCATTCGGGCTTCTTTTTTTCCATCCCCCTGTGATTAATTCTTTCAATTTTGAACATTGAGAAAAAACATGTACTATTAATGAAAACATACTCAATTTTGGGTTACAAAATTTTTGTTTAGCTTCTCTATTACAGCATTCCAAGTTCAGTTAGCAGACTTTGACATCCTGCTGGGAAGATTTATATGTTTTTAATACCTATTTTATCAATTTAACATAGATGTGTTATCAATGATCAGGGTAAAAATAAAATCTTAACACTTATTAAAAATAGTAAAGATCAGTTCTATATACCTTGAGGTGGGAGAAAGACTGAAATAGTGATTTGCAAAAGACCATTAAGATAAGGACAAAAGCTGGGGAAGTACAGATGATGTTTGGAATTTTTAAAATCAACGATCAACACTTGACATGCTATAGGACATGAGAGGTACAATAGTAGCCATTCAAAATCTCCCCACTTTCCGTGATGGGTCCTTGGCTGGTCCCCTAAGATCCCTATTTTAAACATCAATCTTTGTACTAAAATATGCTTTCCGTCATGATTTGTGGACATTAAGATCGAAAAAGAAGTGCCTTCTCCTGGTCAGACCCTGTAATTCAATGAAAGGGTGGAGTCAGAGTAAAAAATTACACATGCACAGGAGGGGGTAATTCCAGTTGTTGGATGGATGTTGCGAACACCTCTTGGAAAGGCTTAAGAAACAAATGTTGCAATAACTGACTTACCCGCTGTAACTATTGCAGACTGCCTTAAACTTTGTTTTGAACATTAAGATGCAGGAAAAATCTTAATCCATTAATCACTATCTTCAATTTCTATGTTTTGGATAGGGCTGTAAGAAAAGGCTCTATCCACCCTAACAGACATTCATATTGAAAAAATCCGAATAATATTCTAAAAGTTAGTTTACATCACTAACAAAATTTACTTGGTAAAATAAATTATATAGTGTAACTACATACAACATTGTGTTTTTAAGCTTTGATTTATTTCAATTATAGTGATTTTCTGTTTACATCTAATGATATTCAATCGGTTAGAACATAGAAAGTGACAAACACACACACACACACACACACACACTCTTCAAAAAACCTAACCTCGTTGACAGTGGTAATAACTCTAAGCCCATTCTATAACTTTATTCTTAGTCATCAAGATCCCTCCCTGTAAGATGCTTAATAATCACTTTATAACATGTGGTGCTCAAGATTTTACCTTAATTCTGTAGAGCAAATTTTTAAAAGCCTCATATCTGGTTCCAGTTAAATGACAGAAAATAAATGTTTTCAGAGTTTGGCTCATGAATGTTTTAAGCTGCTTTGTGACTTATGGTAGCTGCTGCTATCAATCAGAGAAGACTTCAAAAATCAAAACCTGTTAGATTTGATGTGTTGCCACAAGAAGGTTCAAATGCCTAAATTAGAAGGCTCAGGTGTGTCACAAGCTCTTTGGTAATACAGTGCTAATTTCAGTCAACAATTTTTGGTCACAGGATTCAAATCTTTGCAGACAGACTCGTATAAGTGTAATACTCCCCCTCACACCTAGGTATAGTGTTCTTCTTTGCTAACCCTCCACATTTACATTTACATGAACCTTGCCCTCTTAAGCCAGCCTCATCCCTCATCTTTGCTTTTCTCATTATCTCACTATGGTAGCCCCCTTTGAGCTTCTCCGGGACTAATTTTTTGAATGGAATACACAGCTTTACCTTTAAGCTAATTTATAACTGCTATTATTTTTGTTTGCTTGTATGCGATACAAAATTAAACTACCATATATAGGAAAAAGCATAAAAATGCACAATCTCTGATACAACCTCTAATAGGAAATCACAGTTTGCTTATGCTTGACATCTGCTAGATAAAAACTGCCAAGATAAAATGTTTTGAAGGGGAAAAATTAAAACAAAGACCACATGAATCCAAAGCCACTTTAAGATGAAACTGTTTGCCGTTTTTTTTTTTCCTTCAAACTTTCACCATGCACTATATCCACCATCACATTCCCTGAGCTTCACCAGTTCAATCCTTGGGCTAAAACCAAGTCTAAGCATGTTGCCAATTATTTTACCAATATAAACATGTTCTAACAAAACCAAAACCTATTGGGGCTAAACAACACACATTTATTGTAGGCAGGTGTAGTAAATTGTGAATTTGCATTTACTCCAGTGTAGATTGCAAAGATTCTCCAGATTTTACAGAGCTGCTAACACTCACCTGTAGTTAGATTAAATTACCATAGATTTTTTTACCCTTCCATGTAGAACAGCAATATTTTCCTTTTTTAATGCACCAATACATTTCTTATACAAGAAACATTGAGGGTATCAGTTTAAAGCTCAGACAGACATTAATGCCCCTGACATTTACACTTTATTACATCATTTTTGGTTAAAGGTAACATGCATAAATACATCAAAATAGAGGAAAGTTTGACAGCAGCTTTTTTGAATGTTTCTGCATGTTTTTACCTCTGCTCCCTTCAATCATTTTCCTTAAAAACAGGCCATGGATAAGCTTATGCAGTTATTACGATCTCTTAATACAGCGGGTAAGAAACAGATTTTCTATTTGGTCAATAATTTGAAGGCTTAAGCAAAATGTATAATTATAGCAGTTAAACAAATGCTAGCATGCCTAACAGGTGCAAAAAACAAATAAACAAAAAAATAAATAAATAATATTTACAGGAAGAATAATATCCACTGTGGAGCAAAGATATGCTATCAATTATTAGATTCTTCCAACTATAAAGTAGCTGACAAGGAATTCCAAAGTAGCCACAAAAATGTCACCCAAACAAGGGCAATCCTTTGGGGATAACATTGCAGTCTGACTTTAAACCAGAGTTGCCCAAGTAAAGACTAATCAAAAACACCCAGGGTGCCATAATTAGATGGTTTGTTAACAACAAAAAAGCTAAAACAAAACAGAATCAGGAGGAGGCGCAAGCCAGTTCATTAAGTGACAAACTCAAATTAAAAATAAGTAGCTGCTTCACTGAGAAACAAAGAACTCCACGGCAGTAACTGCAGTTAGTGTGAACTGCAAAGGGGAAAGGAAACAATAACTACAGTTCCCAGCATGCACTGCAATTCAGACATCACACCAGAGATGATAAAAGCAGAGAAAAAGCATTGCCCCTCCTTTGAAAACGAGCTCACCACCTCAGCTAAGTAACGTTTTTTTTGGAAATTACATAACATCCCTTCATTATGATTCCTTCAGAGGAGAGGCTTGTTAAGCTGGGAGTCTATACGCACATATAATTTGCAGAGTTCCTGACTGTGTCTTGGACAAAGTTGTGCCAGGACAGTGCTAACTATGTTTTCACAAATACATGGAAGACCCGTTATAATCTGAAACAAAAATGCCTTTTTCTTTAAGTCAACTAAATTTTGGTGTACTTGATTGCTTTGGCCAAATTATTTGTATGATTACTATCTGCTTGTGCTGCCAAAGTGCCATCCAAAGCAGGCACTAGTGTTCTGTTCGTTCCCTTGTTGGGGAAGAGAAAGTTGCCTTCCAGAGAAAAGGTAGCCTAGTAAACTAGTCCCACCCGCCAGTGGCCAAAATCATTTTTTGCCTGCGAGTGGTCTAGCTATTATACATTAAAGCGTTACTATATGTTCCATTTACCGATTTGATGCGTACCTCCGAGGCTAACGGCAGACAGGTCTAACGTAAATGCAGCCCTGGACAAGCTGAACGTGTGGTGACGTCATGAGTACGCTTCCGTTGTAATTGACCCATATTTATGCTTTGTGCACCTGTTTTCGCCAAGTCCATACTGTCCTGTGTTCTTCTCAAAAACATACTTGGCGAGGACACGGGTCCGTACTCGCTTTTTAGTGAATTGAGAAACAGTAAAGCTCGTTTCACTCAGCTTTGGAATCAGTTTTGGAAGGATTAGACTTCAGTTTTCAATGAAACGTGAGCAGGAAGAGGCTCTACGCTCATTCATTTTTAAGAAGGAGGTATTCGCTATTTTACCGATAGGCTGTTTGTTTACACTCCCCCACCAGCTTTCTGTCGCGATTAGTACGTCACAGTCAGTTGCGCTCATTGGTCAGAGCGTTGGCCAATAGTCACAGACATGGTTTGAAAGACAACCGTTGTTGTCATCAACAATCTTCCGATGTCTCATTCATTGGGGCCAGACTAAATTACACATTTAATCTCACATTTAGTCTGGTTTATCAGGCAAGAGAAAAACAACAAGTAGCTTAACTTTTCTTAACTTTCTTAGCTACTTCCAAACGGTGCCTGGATACACTTACCGGTAATTAGAAATAGGTTTTAATGCTGAAATTTGCTCTAGAAGGAGCCCTCTTGATATTTCTGTTGGATGTTATATTGTGTGATATGAATCAAGTCAGTAGCTGAGTGTGTTCTAGTAGTACTGTTAAACAGAATAATTGGGACTTTTTTTATTTAAGCCTACAAAAATTTTGGTTGTCAGTGACCTGATGTCTCTATGGCTACTTCTAAAAACACTCATTTCGGTAAACAGCTTAATTACGTGGAGACATTGCTTGTGATTTGGTTAATAATTACAGTACCTAATTCAATTATGAATAACAAAAACAATTGGTTTAAATATCCACATTTACTATCAATTAAGCTGATATTTGTTATTTAATGAACACTACTATCTAAAATATATTTCCATTGTGGTTTATTTTAAACTTGTATTAAAAAATATTAATTATAATTTAAATTATGTCAATACATTCACAGTCAAACAACACTACTAGTTGTAACCTGAACACTGGCCTTTGTGATTGGCTTTTGAGACTAATTCCATCAGATCCCAGGAACAGCCCTCAAGGCCCCTGTTTAAAGACGCAGTCCTACAAAAAGCTAAGACACAGTATAAAACATAAATCTGCTACTAGTAAAGAGCAATAGCAGCATCCTCAACTGTAGCTATTATCTTACCTCTGTAGATTTCAAAGTGAAACTGGAGTGAAAGAAAGACAGCAACTAGTCCTCAGATACTTCAGTTTTCTTCGTAAAAAAAAAAAAAAAAAAAAAAAAGATTTGGGTTCACTGATCATTATCTCAATTACAAGCTATTATCTTTCATTTATTTATTTTATTTTCTGCCATAAAATGAGCGTCACGTTCTTTAGTCAGGTGTAAAACATGCACACTAATCTAACAGATGTTTCTGCCTTTTTCATTCTCAGCAGTAGGATTATATTTTATTTTTAATGCAGTCAAATCCAGCATGAAATATAAGCTTGAATAAGCGATAAAATTATGTCAAAGACAATCATCAAGGTGTTATCCAATTTAAGCACTAGCGGGCTGTGACAAATCAAAATCTTGAAGGTAAGCCGTGAAACTGCTTACAGTCATTATAAGGCCAAAAGGTAACTTATTCCTCCAGTTTCTGATTTATTAAGTTAGATCTCCTAACCAATTTAGAGTTCAAATAATTTCCAGATTCCTCCTATTTCTAGTTTCAATGTCAAAACTTTTTTCACTGCCCGTGTGCATGTGTGTGTGCTCATGAGACCTCAGGCAAAACATTCAAGCTGATGTTTCAGAAACCCCTAAAAAACCATTTAAAAGTAGAAGGCGGCTCATTTTCTTTTTTTACTGCTCAGCAGAGAGAGAGAGTTGGAGAAGAAGAGTGAGAATCAGAGTGACCCAGTTAGAGAAAATTTAAATAGGGATTCCATTTAGAGGGCCACATTAATTGGAGCAGATGCCTTCTCAATTATTAAGAGGCCTCCAAGGGTGTTAGCACGAGCTAAATTTATCCCGCATGGCTTTGACTGGGCTTGTCCAATCTCATAGAGCATCTGCAGACAGAGGAGAGAAACGTGCAGTGTTTCATACTTCATGTGAAGAGGTTAAACACCCTCCCAATACACACAGACAAATAACCCAACTGGCATTGGCGATACCCTTGATGCCCAGCTGTGCTCTGCATCACAGTTGAAAACTATTATTAATTTGCCAATAACTCTTGTGAATATTCATAACTAAAGCCTACTATATGAGCATATCTCTATAGGTAATACCTTGATAAAACAAACTCCAAAATAATATTAATGAAAACACAGTGTATCTCAAATCACAAATTGAGATACTGTTTCCATCAATCTGCTTTGTAATAAACCAGTGAGAGATAGTACTTAGGCTATGAAAGAGCAATACGCAAAACAAGACTATAGGAAAAGAAAGACTTAAAAAAGTACTGTTCAAAACTGAATTGCACTTTACAAATGTGTTTATAACTTTTTCTTTACTTTGGCATTACAAATTTGGTGACTTAGAATATAACAAGCTGAATTCAGGCAAGTAAATCATCACTTTGTTTGGTTACTAAGGATGTGATAAGCAATCAGTTTTTGAAGCTTTTTTGGTTAATAGGGCTCTTCTTAACGAAAAAAAATGATGTTTTAATACATATGCTTTTGTTACATATACATTTTGTTTTTCATTTGGAAAGAAATTGAGTCGATTTAGAGTGGGAGCTGACAAAAGTAAAAAAAAACAAGAACGAAACAAAATTAACAGCAAATATAGTCATCCTCTCATATTTCCATTAACCTGGCATGAGTTACCAGAAAGCCTAGGAGTTAATAATAACATGAACATTATATTATTGTAAATACACAATACAGTGACCAAATAATGAAAACCGCATGGTGAGGTAGTTCAAGTTTTTTAATGTGTAATGTAGGGGCCCAATGTTCCAATCGTTAGGAAAGGCATCCAGTGTTAAAACTTTTCTAAGTTTGTGGGCAAAACTCCTAAATGTGGAAGGACATAGGAATAAGGAAGGAATAAGAAAGATTTTCCATTAGATGAAACATCTGTGCCTCATACTGCTTCAATTTTAAAAAAGTGTGCTGCTAATCACTAAAACATAGCGCAGGATGTGGAATCCCCACTCATTCACACTTTGCTCCTGATTACATAGATAACTGGCACTCCACCTAGATTTATAGAAGCCAATTAATCAATGTCAGAAAGACTGGAGGGTAAGCTGGTGGGGGGCAAAGCCACTAAGATGGGGACATGCAAACATGAACCCTCTGCCACACAGTTTTAGTAACTTTCTCTACTTTGGACTGCCTCTCTCCTTTTAACCTCGTCCAAACTGATTTTGTCTGCCATCTAGAAGGAAGGCAGCCAGCAGAGTAGCCAACGAGGACAAGGTCAGCTGATATCTTGGTCATTCATTACTTGTAGTTTAACATCCACTACCTATTTCTCCCCTTCAAGTCCCCCTCTCCTCATGTCGACCTTGACCTGCTTCCTTCTGTCCAATGCCCCCTATCTTCCTCATCGCTCTAGCTTTCTTTCTTCCCATTTTGGAATGATTTATGACCCATGATGCTTTGCTCTTGGACAGTTTATTAACTTCATGAAGCAGAGCTAGATGGGCAGCAGTAGGCTTCACTCCATCTTAATTTTTTTCCTCATATACTTTCAGCATAAATAATGTTCCTTTTACACTCTTAGACCTCGTATTCATTCTTGGTTGATGAACCTCTTCTTCGTAACCCTTTGCAGGCTTGTCACCTTTCTTATCCTATCTGGACAGAAAAAAATAGACATGCATGATCAATGCTTCACAAGGTGACATATATCTCAACGCATCTTTGTGTGTGCACTCTCCTTACCTATTTGGGTGAATAGTATAGCTATAAACATGTTTTATGTTGTCATTACTTACTCGGGAGCTGGAGATACACTTTGACTGAAGCTCTTGTTAGATTCCTAGCTTGTGACTTACAACATTCAAGGAGCTCCTAAAAAGCAAGCCTGGTACATAGGCACAAATCCTTCATTTATACAGAAAGATGAACATGTAAATTTGCCAGCTGGACTAAAAAACCCATATAGGCAGAAATACATAATATTATATTATGCTATATTATGGTATATCATGAGTCTTAGCTGCATTCTGGGTAAATTACACATATTATCCTCTTCATTCCTATGTCCTTGGAAGTACATCACACCCCGTTGCATGTTTGTGTGGGAACATTGCTTTGCGTATATATGTATATATAGAGTGACAATTCTGTGAAAGGCTTTCCATATGCAATGACTTAACCATTTATAGAAAGCACAAACATAGTCATAAACGCCCCTTATATCAAATACAAGAAAATGAAGTGACTCCTGCATGGTTTTTGCACAATATTTCACCCTCAGTCAAGCATGACAGCAGTATCTATGATAATAGGAGTAATACACATGGAATTGTGTGTATCAGTTACCACCTTGATAAAACTAGTAGTTCCAAAAGGAATTTTGCCTTCCTCTTTACTCATTTGTCAAAATAAAATTTTAAACATAAAAAAGTATATCAGATAAAGGCAACCTGAATAGAAAAAGCACAGCTTTCAACTTTTGACATTATGGGAAAAAATTATCAAAACTAATGACCCTAACTGGGAAAAAGCCCACACCTACCTTGCTATCTTAAAACAGCTTTCTTAACCATATGTGAATAGGTTTTCACCATATGCAAAATCAATTAAAACACTGTTTGTACTAACAATGTAACATAATATATGAGAATATTTTTTCTTTTAAAGCTACAGTGTGTAATAATTACAGGGGTATACAATGTAATATATTATACATAACTATGTTATTTTATCATCATCTACGAGCTCAGCCTCTTAAAGCTGAAGTCTGTAAGGTTTTAAA
>NW_015150479.1:2129573-2142561 GCF_000732505.1 Cyprinodon variegatus
AACTGCTTACATGGCAAAGACTTCAAAAAGCTTGCTGGTGAGCGTTATCCCTCTTACCGGTTCACACTCCATGCCGCGTACGCTGCTTGGACGCTTCTGGTCGCATGCGGTAGCCGCGCAGATGCTGTGAGAGGGGTGGAGCTTGGAGGTGGGGCATGAGTGAAGCAGAGAGGGTGGGGGAGTGACGTGAAACCTGTTTTTCTTCAAATTTTCAGTCGAAGTCTGCTCTCTTCTCAATGTTACAGACTGTTCATGTTGCTGCAGTCTGCAGTCTGACCGCTAGATGTCGCTAAAAGTTACACACTGTAGCTTTAAGAAATAATTGGCCGAATTACTTTTCTAATATGGGTAATGCAGTTACATTACTTGTAAACTTATAGAGGCCATTACCACAGCTCAGTCAATTGAAGCAACTTTTTAGAAGTGCACACTCTCTGCTGTGAAAGACAATGCTTTTATTGCAAGGACAGAGCAAGAGAGCTAAGATAAAATCTTGTATGATGCCAATTAGCTGAGTAACCTTAATGTGGGTTTGCATAGATTGCCCTCACAGATACCAAAGGTGCATTCACACAAATACGAAACCTGCAAAAATTTTGAGAGATAAAATTACTTTATTAAGTTTGCATATTTGGGTACAGAGTTTGTGTTAAAAATTTCAGAATGTGACAAAAGATTGTTCCATATTTTGCTTACATGTCTGTTTTTTGAAAAATGAAAGGTGTAACCACAAAAGCTTCCTTTAAACACTATTCTTTTTTAAAGGAAATTCTGACTAATATACTAATTAATACTATGTGCTAACTTGGTCACTGTGGTGGACTGTGGCCAAGGGATGGCAGCGATGGAAAGTAATGTATCATAAATACACGTAAGAGGATATTTTATAGTGCTGTATAATGAGGGCTCTGGGATAACTAGGACTTTAAAAACAGTAAGCAGCAAATTGGTCCATAATGAACACTAAATCTATCTTACAGTATGTTTAAAAGATGTATTACTGTCAAATGACTAAAAAGCAGTCCCTATAAACCAAATACAGTCTCAACTAATGCTGAACCAGGTTTTTTCCTTTCACTTTACATGTTTTGCACTAACATAGAATAATAAGAGAGAGGTATGAATATGCATTTATCATAAAGGAATAAATATGTTTGCCAAATGAAACAAGTATTCTTGGTCACTCTTGATCCACTTCTTGATCATATAATATCACATAAATTTTAGCTGAATGGCTGTTTACTGTGTATGGTATGTTATTTCAAACCCTAATGAATTTAGTGCTATAGAACACTGGTCACGTGTTTATATTGGAAACAAATGTCATTTAAAAGAATAAATTGATTGGTCTAATATGTCTGTTTGCTAATATGCAAGCGCTAAAGAATTCTCTGTGTGCTAATACAACAGAAGGTGATTTGATCAAAGATTTTTTTAGATTTGTTTTCTATACCAGCTCTAAACCTTTTTGTCAATGTGGGTTAGTTATTTCCAGCAATCTTTCCCTGCAGAGCACCATCGGTATTACCTTGGGTTTTGTGGATAATAGCTTTTGTCTACCAGCATATACTGTATAATCATATAACTCATCAGAGACGGGGCAGGGCTGCACAACAGCCTTTCATTTTGTACAATACTGAGGCAGTGCTAGAACTTTGTATTTAACAAAAGGAGCATCAAGTCATCTCGTTCTTTATGTAGTCTGCAGGGAAAGTGTGTAAAGAGCGGCAGGAGAAAAAGGAAAAATAAGCAGAGGGACAATTAAGGAAGGTAATGCGTGTGAAAGAAACTTTTACCACTTGTAAGCCTTAAAGACAAGGTTATGGCCCTCTGTTGGAGATCTCTTATACCCCCTGCTTTCCCCTTCCATCCCACTGTTTAGTCCACCTATCAGCTCTCAATCACAAAGACTCCACTTCTGCACAACAGCCCAGCTTTTCAGCTCAAGCTGCTCCTATCTGCACTTCCACTCTTTATTTATACGTTATATCTGAATCCTTTCTTTCAGTTTTTGTTTCTGATCCCTTTTTCCTTTTTCAGGCTGAGTCTTTAAATCTTATATTTTCTCCCCTTCCATCTTCCCTGTCTCTGTGTATTACAAAATCCCTGTTATCTTCCCTGCATCCTCTATTCTTTCTGTTGTCTTGCTCCCCTCACTTAAGACCTAGATTCACCCTCCCACTCTGAAGCTCTGATTTTCTGACTCAACCTTGAACCTTTCCCTTCCTTCCAAATTACAGTTCCAAAAGAAATCAGCATGTGAACTCATACAAATTGCCCTGCTATTCTGACTCTGTATATAAAAAAAAAAGTCACCAAATGGATTTGTTTCTAGCTTAAATATCCTCTTTACAGCAGTGGACAGTGTTTAATCCTTGTTTAAAACTATCTTAGTAATACACCTTTTTTGCATGTTAATCACTAAATATAACACTTTTAATAAAGTGTTAATAATAGAATATAGAAAAAAGACTGAGTAATTGAGTTAAAATCTCAATATTGATATACAGAGTCCTAAAGACTTACAGCAAATCTCTAAGAAAACAACAAATATCTAATCCAGTATTTACAGATGCTTCCAGTGTTTAGGACACTTTACTAATGGCATCAACATCTGTTCCACCTTATAAAACTAATTAGTCTTAGTGTCAGTACTGACATCATCTAAGCACTATCAATCTAAAAAAAAAACAATCAAAACAGCATATATTAGAAGTTTTGCCTTGAATGGTGTGTAGTTCAACATAAAAGTCGTATCTAATCAAAGTTTCAATAGAAGGTCCACTCCAAAAGCTTTAAAACTCTTAGCAATGGCATCTGTTTTAAACTGGTATCACATGAGCAAAGCAGATTATAGGATCCAATATCAATGAAATGATCCATGGAAAATCAATGAATGAAAACTCCCAAGTTTTTATTATTATCTGCATGTTCTGCATTGTTAACTGGATTAAATCTTAAAATCGAATCAATGAGTGCTTGCTGAGTTCCGTGATCCTCTATCTCTGCAGAAAAATACATGCTCCACCAGTTTCCTTAATATATAGTTTGGTTACATTCAAGAGACTGAAGAAAACAAAATCTGTTTAAAGTACCAAGTACTATGTCTGCTAGGAAAACGTAGAAGCCTAATTTTTCAGAAGTATTGCACTATTAACATTTTTAGCTGTTCATGATTCTGTTTTTCACCTTTTAGTTTCCAAATTTTATTATGAATATTTTCTGGCTCAAGTGGTTCTAACTCCAGTGGACTTGTTCTTCTGTGTTTAAAACGATAAGAAAACCTCTTGAGAGCATAAAAACAGCTGCTTCACCTGAGGTGATTACACAGAGAGTAGGAGTTGAGTCAATGCAGCGTGCTGAATTAATCCGAGTTCTACTGTAGAAACAAAATGACCTATTTCTGTTAAGTAATGCAAAACTATGATATACTAATTAAGCTGTGTTTTTCTTTTTTCTGTTTACCAATATAGTTCCATGAAGGGTTCCAGGCAAATGGTAATAATGACAAGATGTCCACATGTTATGTAAGAAAAAAATGACATAAAACAAAACATCTGTTTGGATTTGAGCTATCCTACACTTTAAACATTTTGTCAAATTACAGCCACCAATTGCAACCAGTCGCTTTAAAAAAAAAAAATCACATTAGCAAGGAGTCTTTATCCCTTTAAATCACTTCAGTCAAATCTTTTTGTTTTGAAAAGCATTACATGTGTTTGTATTTAACCCATTAAGTCAAACCTACATATGTTTTGGATCATCACTAAACCTCCTCTACACTTTTAAACAGATATTTTTGACTAAACTTTGAAAAATTTCAAACGAAACAGATAGATAGCAGCTACAAATAGCAATTTTGAGATTTCTACTTAGTTGAATCTCATCTTAGTTAACACCTGGACTCTGGACCATTGTGACACACTAATATGGCTATATGTACTGTAAACCATTCCATTATAATTATGCATGTTAAGGTTTGGTTCAAATGGAAAGTGGTTGTTCTGCTAAAATCTCAAAGCAAAATGTCATCATAAACTTGCAAAAAGGAGTCAGAATTACCTCAGGCTATTCATGAATCACAGTTGAAGATTGTGAAATCTCATGCAGTTTTGAGCTGATAAAATTAAAATGAAAGAATGGCACAACAAAACCTTTGGTTTAGCATTGACAATAGCACTACACATGAATTCTGTATCAGACGTCTCACTGTAATATTATTTTCTATTATGGAAAAATAACTTAGTCCATTAGCGAATGCTATAATCTTAAATACTTCATCTGATACAGTAAACCTGCTCGTCACATATAATATTTTTGGCTCTTGTTTACATTTCCTTCTACTGGCTGGTTGAATAAATGAAAAACTATTATTGCATATTATTGCATTGTTCTCTTCAGCTTTTCTTCCAAGCTAAAGGAAATGATGGGGAGTATTGTTTCATGGTGGGGATGGTGTGCGCTTCAACAGATGTACAAAACCACAAAGCTCTTCTGAAATTACGCACAGGTTAATTCTGTTTACCATCTGAGGACCTCTAAAGCTGTTTCACTGTACTGATTATTTTCGAAATATCAGAGCCAAAGGTCCTTTATATATTCCCTCAAAATTTTCTGTATATATAAAAAGACAATTAATGATTTTGCATCAGGCAAACAATCGTGCAATGTTTTTTTTTTTGTTGGTCTATCAAAAAAAACTTTTAAAAAAATGAAATTTGAGAATACAATGTGTTAAATGAGGAAAAGTTCGAAGAGTTCAAATTGTCTATATGTGTGAAATTGTTCAAGCTCTAACTCAAACAAATGTTTATCTTTTATCCATAACATAATAGATTTTTTTTCTATGTGGCATTGGTTGGATTTTTACTTTGTACCATGCATTGGTAGAAGAGACACTTGTAAGAAGAAAAAGAGGGGTAAACAATGAAGAACAAAAAGACATTCATGTGGCATAAAGAATAACTTTAAAACTACTGAACCATCTACAAACAGTCAAAGAGTTGACTGCAGGTTAAATGTTTTATTTGCTTAAAGGGCACAACTGCAGCTGAGGGGAACAACCAAGACAATACTCTTAGAAGTTGTAGATGTGATTTGGCTCATTTAATCAAAATAAGTGTTAAACACATTATTCATTAAGCTACACAATTTTTCTATTGCTTGGTTATAAAATTGGGTAGTCCTCTTCTAGTAAAACACAACCCTGATTCATATCCCTCTAAGCTGAATTGCATAAAATGATAAGTCGTGTCCAATAAGCATGAAAGCTGATATTGAAGGAAAAAAAATAGAGTCTAATGCCTTTCATTGTTAAATAATTGTATACTATATATTAGAAATTAGGATTTTTAAACTTATTTGTCATAATGCACTGCAACACAGAAAAATTATGCATTACTCATAAAGACTTGGCCATGCGACCCCATGATTAAAGTATTAAGTGGATCCATTTATGTACTGGTGAATTTCAAAGAGTCCAGTAATGTAAAAGTTATCTTAGGAAAGCAAACGCAAAGCAACCTATACTGATTATCATCACAGCCACTTGAAAGGGGAATCATGGAATATCTTATGGTTGAAAATTGATTAGATTTAAAATATGCTGATCTATTCTTTTCATTTACAGCGATATAACTTATCTTCCAACAGCAGAGGTTCTAGTCCTCCGTATAATGGCTTTTTAGGGAACCTTTCATGCTTTTTTTGTGGCAAGCAAACTTGCATGGCTCCAAGAGACTGGCTGTTCCCGTCATCAGGCAGCTCATTGCTTTATCAGAGCTTGCTTATGCTCAACTCTAGAGAAGAGTAGGAGATGCTGTGGCTCAGCTAAAATGAGATCATAATTCTGTGTGGTGGTAGTGATGAAAAGATTTGTCACAATATAATCTTTGGTCGTATTATATAAAGATTTGTTGTTCAAAAATAAACATAGAGTTATAGTTATATTGCAGAAGGTTTTATGTGTTATATACCTTTCTACGCTAATTCAAATTAATCTTGCATTTTAATTAAGAACATTCACAAATTCTTAAAAAAAAAAAACTCAACTTCAGATTTACACTTCTACACAACTAGATTTCATTCGATCTCTAGCTAAGTCACATTTTCCCTTCTTTATTAAGTTGGCTACATGGTATATTACAAAAAAATATTCCTTTTTACTTGACAGAAATATAATGATAACACAAATAGATTTTCTAAATATAGCATTTGTAAGAACAGTAATGATTGAAATATGATCTTTTTTTAAAAATATGATCATTGCCCTGCTCTGAATTTGATTGTCATCGCTGGAAAGTGAAGCAGCGTTGGAGGTAACCTGAACTGGGTTTGGACTGTTTTAATCGAGTTGATCTTTCAGAGTTGGCAAAATTATCTTCATCCAAGCCTTCAACCTTGATAGATCAAGTTTTAAAACAGTTATTTAAATGATTATTGCCACTAATTTCCACCTCCATCTTAGATGTTATCCCCTATATAGGGATATGTACAGCAGACTTTTAAGGTACTGTAGCTGTAATTACACCTTTACTTAAGAAATCTTTTCTTGATCCAAATGGTTTGATCAATTATAAACCTCTATCTAATTTTGCTTTATTATCAAAAATTCTGCTGTATCAGAATGTTGTGGTGAACGGATTGATCTACATTCCCACCCTCACCTATGGTCATCTGGGTAATGACTGAAAGGACAAGATCGTAAATACAAGCGGCCGAAATTAGTTTCCTTGGCAGGTTGGCTGGGCGCACCCTTCGAGTGAATTTGTAAATGATAATAACTTATGTATCATATATAACATTTCTGTGAGTAATGTAATTGCACACAGTAGCTTTAACTTGCTGGCTGATGCTTTAAGATGTTGTGTAAATATCCTTCCTTTAAGATGCCATATTTTGTGACCTGCACCACTTAGAATTGCAGCAAAACACCCAAACTATACAATGTTGCATTTTACACCACAGTTGTAGTTTTGGTTTAAGGCTTGCAGGTTTCCATCTTTATCCTTTAAATGTAAACAGTCATGGCTTCACTCTAATCTGTCTCTCCATGCATGTTTTAACTGCAATCTTGATACTCAGCAACAATGTTTGCTTTATTTTATGGTCTTCCGAGTTTTGAATTAAGGCTTATCCAATTGTTGGTGAGTTTTTAGCCCATTCAAATACAGGACTTTTTTTTTTTTGTTAAACATCAGAAACATTGTTTAGACAAAACGCTGCTTCAATGTTTTATTTGTATATTTCTGCTATACTGGTGTTGGGGGCGAAAACCCTGATAACTTTGGACATTGAGAACCAACGTCCATGATTGATCTAACATGTTCACTGGAGTATAGGGCGCCGTTCTGCTCCACAGTGCTGCTGACCTCTCAAAGCTTCTGGAAACCTTCCCCCAACTCCCTCTACATCTCCCACAGAGATGTGCCCCCCCAGCGTGGTAAGGTCAAAAGCACCATGCCACACAGGATTTCTTTCTCTCTCTGTGAAGCTGCCTGGGGTTCACATAGGAAGAGGGAGCCATCATAGAAAGCCAGGCACAAGGTTCAGATCTCCCAAATGACCAAGGCCAAGTCCCGATAGTTGACATTTCAGATCCTAACTGCTGCAAAACAGACTGTTCACAATATTTTTCTCTAAGTTTCGGAACCTACAGACCCAGACTGGAGGTGAAAGCCTCCAAAGGAATCATTTTCCTTTGTGTGACACATGGGACAAAGGAACCCCCTTGCTGTGAGTTTGCTATGTTAAGCTGCTAGCTGCTGGAGGAAACTGTAAAGTTCCTACATGGACATGGCCAGAGGTCTGGTTCTGAGAAAGATTCCTCAGGTGAAAAATATGTCTTCTAATGTTTTTTGATAATTTCATGTGTTTACTGTTGAGTAATGACAAAGTTAAGTTAGTTACGGTACAATAAGTTCACATGATTTAAATCAAACTTGTCAAACTTTAAATCACTAAGGGTTTATATACTGACAAAACATTCATGTGTTTTCTCACATGCTCATTATATTTTATGTACCAAATTATTACCAAAAGTAATTTGATGAAATCCTCATGTCAGGTCGCTGCTAACTGATTCAAAGAGGATAAAGGGTAAATTAACTGAAGGTTATTGGTTCCTGCTCAAGAAGATCATTAAATAAAACATAATTTGAAAAAAAAAAAAATTTATTCACTTCATAGATTTGCATTGTAAATTGGTTTGAAAATATTCCAATTGCTTTAAATTAGTTAAAAGCTAATCTGATCACATCCAAAGTTCTTCTAGATAAACTCTGGTTCTCAACCATAAAATCCATGCTAAACTGTGATATCATTGCATCATCTCATTGAAGCTGCTAAGTGCTGGGGAAAACTCAAACCTTCCAAAAACAGACATGGACAGAGGTTTGCAGGTCTGGCACAGTTAGGGAGAGAATGTAGTCAAACAATATTTCTTTTGATGATTTTGATCATTTAATATGTTTACTGATGAGTAAATACAAAGCTAACAGGATGGATTGCATGCTAAACTGTGATATCATTGTATCATCTAATCAGAGGAAAAACTCCCCATTGGGAAGAAAGGCAGAACCAGGCTCAACATGGCGGTCTTCTGCCAGACCGGTTGAAATGAGACGTGCGATGCAGTAAGAGTCCATTAAAAATGAAAATCTGATGAAGTTTTAGTTAAGATGGTGGAGGGGCTGGAGGTGGGTTGAAATGGGCGCACTATGTAGCAGACAAGTTGCGGATCGGAGGCCTTTTAAAATTAACTTTGGATGCTGATTGGCTTCTGTGTCATAGGCAGATCAAGGCGAGAAATCAGTTTATTCAGTTGAACTCCCGCATAGGCTCCAAAATTTCAAATGTAACTGAAGTATGTAGATGGATTGCTATAACTGTTTTGCTTCCCTGGCTCACGGTCTAGTGAGCCAGGGAAGCTTCCCCTTCATACACTCAGCTTAACCACAAGATCTGTGACCTGTGTTAACCCAGAACCTCAAAACAGCAGACAAGAACAAATGCACAGATCTAAGAAAACATATTCCATATTTTATGTGCTTTGACCCTCACTGACATGACTGTTGCTGTGTCCACTCATAACAACTTTTGCTTTTCTCCACATCGGTATTACTGTCTCAGGTGAATCTAGTAAGAGATTCACAGACCGTTTATGTGAACCAAATCACTCTACATACATTATACAGTGAATTTTGTGGTGTAGCTAGCTATCCAATCCTTTTTTATCAGTCACCCTTAGTCCAAAAAAAAAAAAAACAGCTTTCTAATCCCCTTTTATGATCTTGGCTTTTTATGTATTTGCCATTCAATCTCAAGATTTTTTTTTCGTATAGCTAGAGGTAAAAAAAAATAGGACTCTAAAATCCTGACTCATGAATCACAGAATTACACCACCCTCTGAGCTTGATGTGCAACTCTGTTTTCTTTCTATTCTTCAGTTGATGATCTGCTTTTCAGACTATAGATCATCTTCTCAGCCCATCAATTTTAGTCTCTTGCTGTTGCCATCTGTATGTATTTCTTCCTCATACTACTGTCTTCCAGTATCACAATAAGATCTTTTTGTATAATCAGGATCACCACTGCACTGGCTGAATTAAGAACAATTTGGAGTAAATACTAAGACAACCTAAGAGTACTGGTCATACTTTATACAGTATCTTGAGAGTAAATGTACCTCTCATTCCTAACTATTTTTAGTACTTTTTTTACACTTTGCAAAATTTCCAAAATTATATCTTAAAGAAATTTGCAAGACAATCAGCCCTGACTTATTTCCAGTCAGAGACAGCATTCGTTTTAGCCAGGATGCAGATACCCCCCATTAGATTTTGATTGAATACACAAGCCATTCTGCCTAGGGATTCTTTCATTTTCATTACAAATACTCTTTTATAAAATGTCACACACAGAGAAACATGCACAACAAAGTATGAAAGCACATTATGAAACAAAATAGTATTGATATGATTCATAATCTATATGTATAAAATGAAATATGAAATAGCATAGTAAATAAGTTGTAAGTTCCCAACTCAAGTCCAGTTATTTACAATTTATCCACTAATATGACATGACATGTACAGATAAAGTAAAGATCCTGCAATTTATGGAAGTAAAGCAGAATAAAATCCAGCAAGATCAGTAATATGTCAATTAATTATATGCCACATTCCCATGTAAATATCTGTCTTTAGAGGATGTGTTTTTTAGCACCCCTAGTTCTCTCATTTTTATTCCAAATACAATTTATAATTTGAATCACAGGGCTATTTTTATCTCTATGGTTCAGTATTTTCTCAAGTAGCAACTTTAACTGCTATACTTTCAAGTCTTAAAAGGCAGAACTCTTCTAGTCTAAAAAAAACGAATTTGTTGAAATGGGGGGACCTATTGTTTGAACCCCTTAGGGGCTTTTAAAAACAAAAATGCCTGTCTTATTTTTTTTTTATGTCAGTAAAAACACATTTATTGGAGCCAATAAATGTCCATGACTGAGGCGAAAATTTATGCGACTTCCTTGTGTTAAGATAAACACCATAATTTTCCAAAAAAATAGGAACCAGCCTTGTTTTAATTCTCATGAGTTAATTTAATGCACAGCTAGTTTAGCTTCATTTGTCTAATTTTTTTAAAACCACCACAACCTAACATGGATACTTTCCTTGCATCACCTCTCTGTCCAATCTATATTCCTCACTTGTGCTGCAAAATCATTCTCCTTGAAATGTTTTAAGTTTTGTTCACTAACACATTTCCATCCCTTGTCTAGGAAACTTTATTTTCATCTTAACTGCAATTAGAACATGGTCAGTGCACCAAAGTGGAATAGGGACTGCCTCAGAGCATAACTCTGCCACATCTGTAAAAAATAAATCTCTGGGTAAGGATGGCCACAGGGATGGCAGATGATTGGCTAGGAGTGGCCATGGACCCCTGGCCACCCCTATAGATTTATTTGTTTATTTTTTGTTTGTTTGTTTATTTGGTTGTGACAGTAATGTAAATGGACATATGAAAGTAAAATTTGAACACGCCAGATTATAGCCTACAGCTAATTTCTATATTTTGTCACAAAGGACAGGATCACAGATGAGTCAGACAGAGACAGTTAAACAGATACAATAATACATTACCATATACATCCAAGTTTTACAGTCTCCACATTTGAACATTTTAGACATTGCACATTGCCCATGACTGCATAATTCCCACAAATTGAACATATTGCACGGTTGTGAACATTTTAGAGTAAAACCGCTTTACTCTGTATTTTCTAACACCCAGTTTTTTATTGTGTACAAATATATACAGTAGCAGCCATTCAAAACGGCCTTTCCCAGTCAAAAGCCAGGCGAATGACAGAAAAATCCCCCCGAAATTCCAGCCATATATTTTATGCATATTTTTTTACTCCGACTCCACCCTTTCACTGAATTACAGGGTCTGACTAGGACATAAGGCTTCAGATAACGCTTTAGATCTTAATGTCCACAAATCATGACAGAAAGAATATTTTAGATGTATAAAAAGGAATTTTAGGGGACTAGCCAATGAAAAGCCAAGGACCAGCTGGGGCATGATATGCTGGGCATATTTTCTGTTGGAACAGTCATGAGTCCTCAGCAGTAAATTACAGATATTTTTCTCGGTCATTTCATCGTTTAAAATATTCTGAGTACACTCCTACTGCTGGCTGTATTGAATGAGGAAATGTAGTCAAGTATAGGTGTCTGGTGAACTATTTTATGAGACAGTATGGGGAGAATTTCCTCTTGTTAATTGTTACATCCATATAACAAAAGATGTAGCGGGGGATATTGGGAAGATTAAGTCCCAATACGTTGTATTAGAATCTAAGATGGAATAACTTAACGTAGTAATAAAGTAGTACAAGTTTGTGGATGTGAGGTCTAGAAACAGAAATTATGCACAAGCACGTGACTGTCTAAAAAAACTGTTGGCTGTATTTCGAGAGTAGGCTTACATCCTGGAATATATGAGAGGATATGATGCATTTCAGTCAATTACTGGTAATAACTGCCTTTCTTTTATGTGGGCTGATGGTGTGCATCAAGATAGTCTAGTGCCAGTGTGATTTAAGATGTCGTTCAAAGGCAATGCTCCATCACCTGTTCAAACTGTGTACAGGCTTAGAACTATATGCAACCAAGGATCTGACCTTACTGTTTAATGGGCATAAGTCAGATACTTTGGAATTATATTACTGAAATATTTTTTTCCAACAAATCAATGCCAAATAAGTGCTTGTATAATAAAAATACAGTTAAATCATATGTAAGGACACAGCAGCACACATTGCATATAAAAGCACATTCCAAAAATCTCTCACCAAGGAGCCCAAATATCTCTAAATGTATCCACATGTAGGCACAGGCTTTGAAATCATATTGGGTCATTTGAGTCCCAGATAGATGACAACTGTTAATCAGGCCAAGCTAACTAGAACTCATCATCTTGAGGTTGGAATTAGGCCGAGGTTATCTTTAGCTGCTCATGGGGCAATAACACAAAGTGAAATGAGGAGGCACTAATGCATGCAGTATGTTTAAGTAAAAATGTGCCGTGAAAAACATTTCCCCAGGTTTTCAGGTGATTAGGTTTCAAACCATTTTTATGCTCCCTTTTTCTTTATAAATGAAGTCAAAGCACATTGGTGATAAGTTTTCCCTTTTACATACAAAAGACAATGCACCTCTAAAATAACATTGTGAAGAAAAATGCAAAAAAAAAAGAATGACTTACCAGTGAACATAAAAACAAAGAGCATAAAGATAATTAATTTTTTTCCTGTAAGGCCTTTACGGTTGCATATTAATTTAACCATGAAATGCCTGCACGACGCTACGGAAACCGCGGCAGACCAAACCAGACGAAAGTGCGCATTCAGCTCGGCAAAGAACTCATGCTCTTCCTCAACACTGAAGTCCTCAGACATTTTTCTTTCGTTGTTTCTTTC
>NW_015150479.1:2142926-2187926 GCF_000732505.1 Cyprinodon variegatus
AAAGTACTCCGGAGTGTTGTTCAGCATGGGGGTGAGTAGAAAATGAAGGCTAATCATGTTTTGGATGTACTATTCCTTTAACTATGTGGATCTATGTTGATATTAGCAAACATCCGTCCATTTATCTTCTACGTCCGTCAGGGTCGTGATGGGGCGACCAGGTGTGTCTAGTCATTATCATCATGGTTACTAAGGTCAGCCACACCTGGATTAATCAATTCATCCAGTAGAGAAAGACAGGAAACAAAGGAGCTGCTTGAAGTTCAGGAAGTAGTGGAGTTGTGCATAGAGCCCATTGGAATGAGGAGCTGCAAGTGTTCAGCAGGCCTTCAACACAGAGTGAGAGGAGAGACAATGGCGTTGTAGGGTCACTGATTTAATAACAGCTTTATATAAGAAAAGGCTTGCTGAAGTCAAAGACTAAATGTTGCTTGGGTTTGCTCACTTTGTGCAGGAACAAAGACTTAATATACTTTGGTAAAAAGCAGCTCTGATTCAAAGAAACTTCTCCCATCATCCTAACACGAAAGGACATCTACCTCCCGCATGTGGCTATTACTTTCTGTGTTTACCTTTTTTCCTAATTGTGTAAATCGTGTTTAATTCTACTGCAAAGCATTTTCTATTTTTGTTACTTGAAAAGCATTATTTTTCAGGTTGATACCTTTTTTCTTTTTGCCAGTTGATGTCTAGCAAAGGAATACATTTTGTAAACCTTTGCTAAATTGCTTTATTATTTTATTAGAAAAAAATATATAATCTACATAAGTGTATTGCAACTCCCTTGTCCCTTCACACTCAACAAAATGATGCAGATTACTAAATCATATTTCAGATGTCTATTCCTTTCAGTTTTTCATTAATTTAAAACATTTCCATTTCATAACATAACATAACTTTCACTTGCATTTAATTTTTTGATAACAGGAAAGTTATATATAAGTTATATATAGGTCTTTTCAAGAAAGAAGGCTTAAAAAAATTAACTGCATAGTTACTTTGAGAAGTAACTAGTTACTTTCAGTACTTACTGAGTTACTGAGTTACTAGGTCAGTAACTTTTTAAAAAAAGGAACCAGCAACTACACCTAGTTATCTTTTTTCAGTTATGTTTCTAACACTGTTTACAGGGAATGCACCGGTATAAAAGAGAGTCTGAAATTTCTTCAAAAAGGGTATTATTGACAGAAGGATTAACAGAAATTATGTTTCAAAAACAAACATAAGAACAAGACTCTTGCCATTTAGCTAAATTTTAAGAATTAATTCTCTAATTGCAGGAAACATTGAAATAGGGAAGGTAATCACTGTTTCACTTAGTGGAATTTCAAAAAAATTAAATATATATAAATGAAGGAGGTTGTTGGGGCAGTATGGAGTAACAGGTAGAAGGTCGAATGGGCAAGGAGACTAGTAAACAACAGAATGGGACGTCAGGCAGTAAATGTGCTTCAGGGTGAGAAGCTCTGAGGTCAGAAGCTCACACACAAACACTCTCAAAAACACCCATGGGATTTGCTACACAGCTTTCTGTGTCAAGGAACACATGTTCAAGGCTTTTAGGCTCTTTGCTGTTTTCGCACTTAGACTTGCACTTCTCTTCAATCTAGTTCTTGCACCATCCATCAAGTGAATGGATTGAATTGATCAGAATGGGAAAAACTGAAAAGGAGCGCAGCAGAGCGGGTTGACCAAAGGCTACCAAACCCAACAATCTCCCAAAGAAATTCACAAGAAAGTACAACTTTAGGATCATTTAGGTGGAGAAAAGCCAAGAGGCCAAAAGAAAGGGAGAGAAAAATATTTTTCAAAAGAACTATTAATATTCAGCAATGAGGTCTTCATTATATAGCCTGATTAGCTTGTGGTTTTGTTGGGAAATTTTTGAGAAAAATATCTAGAGTTTCATTTATTTTGGCTCTCTATCCAAGATTTATATAGATTTTGTGGGGCATGGCTTAGCTAACACAATACAATCCATATTGAGTTTTATGAAACGTCCTGGAAATCCCAACAACCCTTTGCCCAGATGTAATACTACATAAGCTAAAGCACTTTGTGCTTGTGGTGTCTGTGTTTGTTGATGTGTGTAGTAGATGCATGGCTTCACAGCACTAAACAGAAATGCTGCACCAACAAGGGACAGCAGCAAACAATATATTCCAGTATGACTGAGTGATAAACCTTTCAGCAAGCTGTCGTGAATAATCCATTCCAATAATGTTCCCTCTCTGAGCTGAACAATGGGTCTCCTCAACTATGACCAATAGAACTTCATTACTTCTCACTGGAAGAGAGAGCCTGGCTTCCTATAACATTAAAGCAGTGCGACCTTGACATCTTGTTAAAGCCCACATTAAACTTTATGAGCGCCGCCATTGGTGTTTAAGTCCAAGATATATATGGTGTCCTTTCATATGGATATGGGCAAGAAGAACAAAAATGAGGAAGGTAAGCCATTGGAATACATTGTTCAGTAGAGCTTGTACAGTGGACAGAGGAATGTGTTTGTTTCAAATGCCTCCAAACTGCAAGGAAGCTGTGTATTAAATGCTGCATAAGAATCATACTGTCTGTCCATGATTGATTTCAGTCACAAATAATGGCCAATATTTGAATTGCTTGAGAAGACAGTCCCTTAATAAGCTAAGTAAAAATGGGCTGAGATTGCTCTACTATATAGATTCAGCACTGGCTGTGTATCCAGGTTCTTGGGTTGAGTGGAAGATGTTCTCTTTAGTGATATACACCAGAGTAAATAAAATGTAAACTATCTTAATGTCAGGCGATAATTCTGCCTCAATTACTGTCTTGTTTAACAGCATCAATTTGCTCGGCTTATGTCACACTATATGACATAAAATCAGCATAAGACTACATTAATCTCTTTGCCTGAGCGTAGCAATTACAATGAAGAGTCTGACTGTGATTAGGAATTTATATGTGCTATAATAAAGTGCCTGGGCCGCAAAGCAGTAGGTAGATTTTGCTGTGGTTAAGTTAGCGTGGACTGCATTAGATTTATACTATAATGGGTATGGGTTTATGAATATACGATTTATAAGCTGACAAAGAAGACAACCAGATTACCCTTTTACAAGTTCTGTAAATTACTTGTGGAAATTAGAGCAGGAGGAGTTGCAGGTGGTGTGGACCTAAAGACTGATTAACTGCAATATGCTAACTGAACCAGTACAGATTATAATCAAGCCATAATTGCCAAGATAAAAAAGCACTAGATTTGCCTTACAATACATTCCTGATATGTATATTTTAACTCTTTGGTGCCATGATCAGATAAAAACATAAGCTTCTACTAGAAGAAATAAAAGGCTTGTATAATATAGAGATGCACTACAGAGCACATGATGATTCTGACTGGTTAACCTGTCAGCTGCACTTCACCTAGTGTCCAATGGGTCAGTAACAAGGTTGTATGATAGGGGAAACCTTTAAACTAAGTTTTGCTATATGTTACGTTTCCTATTAAGTGAGGGCAGTGGCTCACTATGAACTTAACAATGTTACTCCCAATAGCTGGTCCAAATGGGCCATTTTATTCTACACAACATTGCTTCCTCTGATCCACAACCAACAGCTTGCCTTCTCAGCCTCAACTGGCTGCTCCGTATTTGGCTGATGTCAAAAGCTGGATTACTGACTTATCAACAAACCCTCACCCACTCCCCATCCATTAGGTGAAAAGTGGCACAGTCCTCCTCCTTCCTACACTCACCAACCAGTATTACAAGTTCTTCAGTTTTTTAATATGCATTTTTTGTCCACATATTTCTTCCTACCAAACAAGCAAGGAAATGTCTTTTTTTCGCTACATGATCATCCAGCCGTATATTCTACAAATGACTCAATGCAGTCTGCTGGGTTTCCTTAGATAGATGCCCTTTATTCAATGTATCTGTATGGTTTGATTGAATTGTTGAAATTTTAATTGTTTTTTTTAAATTTGGTAGGATAGTTATCCCTAATTCTGATTTTCAAATAAGTTTTTTCAAATTATATTATCCATTTTTACAAGTAACCTAACTAATAAATGAAGTCCACCTGTGCGCATTTGATAAAATCAAAATGCTTTTCTGTGAAAGCCTAAAATGTTTGTTTGAGAACACAAGTGAAAAAGATGTTATAATGGAGGTCTTCTTTTTAATTTGGTCTGTGAGTTATACAATGTACTAATGACATATTCTTTTCTTCATATGTATGACATGAAAAACTGAACCCATTCTTTACTAATGCAACTGTGTATGCATATATATATATACATATATATATATATATATATATATATATATATATATAAAAAACTATATATATATATATATATCATCCTTCATGCATCTTTCAAAGCACATGTTATANTACTAATGCAACTGTGTATGCATATATATATATATATATACATATATATATATATATATATATATATATATATATATATATATATATATATAAAAAACATCCTTCATGCATCTTTCAAAGCACATGTTATAGCTTGGGGAAAAATACCCTAAGGGACATAAAACAATTTTTTCACCCGCTAAACAAAAGCCAAATGCATCAACAACACAAAGAACTGGTTAGCTATCCTGAAACAGAATGTAGCATACACAAAGCCTTACATTTATATATATATGTGTGTATACAGATAACTAAATAAATAAAAAAACCATGTCACCGGGACATTACTTTTAGAACATTATAGTTGGGTTTGCTTAATCCTTTTTACTCTAAATATAGGAGACATTATTCAACATGCCTGCAAGCCTGAATGCAAGCCAACTCTGACAGCACTCAGGAGGAAACACAATTTATATCAGTCCATGGTCTTTCTGGGTAAAATAAAAAAATAAATACATGATTTGACATATTATATCTAAAATTGCCTAAAGCTGTTCTAGAAAAAGTGCAAAGGCAACAGCAGAAAGGTAAGACAGGGAGGGAGGGAAGGCATCGGGCCTTTAAAACACATTTAAAAGCTAAGAAAAAAAGGGGACTCCAGTTCAGGTCTTACTCTGAATTATTTTAACTTGACTTAAGCCTGGCCAAGTGTGTGCTATGGGACGAGCCAACATAGAGATGGAAGATCCTGAACTATGGAGGCAATATCAAATTCATCTGAAGAGAGATTTACTGGATTGACTCATAATTCTTTAAAACGACTTGTTTATGCAGCAATGAACTCCCAGTGACTTGGCTTTTAATACTTTTGATTTGTTATTTTGATGCTGGGGTCTCCTTTTGACTGAGATATAATGAAGTCTCAGCCTTCAGTTTCCAATTTGCCAACCCAAACACAGTCACCGTATGCTTTAGGCCCTCCAGGTAGAGCTTAGTTTGTAGGAATGCAATAAGAAAGACCAATAAAATCTACCTCATATTTCTTGTTGATACATTTAATTCTTGCCTACACAGGGCAAAAGATGAAAAATTACATTGTTTCTCTGAGCACCATATTTCACAGGCAATATGGTTTTATAGCCTCAGCTCCTGGTTCTTAAGTCATTGTAATTTTGAAGGTTTGCATTATAGCGTACTGCCTTGGATTGATTTATATGTGAAATTATTGCAAAAGAAAGACACATTTTCATGATCATAGCCCAAAAATATTTTTCTTTTACCTTCTGGGTTCTTCTGAGACAGGCATAATAACCATGCATGGACTTGATGGAAAACCACTTATAGTTCATAAATATTATATATACTGTATTAATGAATGAAGCGTAAACAATGAACAGTTTCACCATGCATATGACTATCCCGATCTTTACCTTAAGAATGATGAAAATATTCATAAGGGAATTTAAAATGTCTGAAAGTTGCTTAGAACATTAACTTTTCTCCTAGAAATGGAATAAAGAGAAGATGGGAAAAAGGAATTAGATTGTTGCTCTTAGTATACCACTACACACAAACACATACAGTATGAACAGTCTCAGTCCTTGTGTCTTTGTTTCATTTGCCGCTCTAAACAGAGGAGCAAGTAATGGCCAGATAAAAGGCTTCCCTCTGCACTCTATATCCCTTTTGGTTTCATGGATATATTTCTATCCATGCTGCTGTGCTCTCTTTTCTCTCTGTGGATGTCTATGATTAAGCTGCTGCCACTGCTGTTGTTACAAAAGCCTCACTGCAGACAGCACTGGGCAGACAGATTGCCAATCCCCTAACAGTATAGAAGGTCATGAAAAGGTCTCATTTAAAGACGCATTGTTGCTTTACTGCTTGAGTAAAGCTATCATCCATATTGGTTGTGCTCGATCTCAATTTAAAGTTCAAAATTCAAAGTTAAAATGTAGCAAAATTAACATCTCCAAATATAAGATATTTGTATTTTAAGTAAATCTTTACCATAAGAAATTGCAAAGTCGCATAATGACAAAAAAAATAAAAATAAAATAAAAAAATTAATAATAATAATAATAATAATAAATATAAATATATATATACCAAAAATGTAAAAAAGAAAATCAGAGATTAGATCAATTTGTATTTCTGACACCCTGCAAACAAAAGCAAGCTTTATTTTAGGTTGTGTCAATGCTAATTTGATGTTTAATGAGTAAGTGAATAGCATTGATTGAAATAGCATCGAACATTGTTGGGGCTGATCAATACAACTTCAGAGCACAAAATGGATGGTTAATGTAAATGCCAATGCATTTAAAGAGTTTCTGTGTTCATGCTGAGTACTTATTAGTCTGCTATTTTTGCCTTGAGAATAGACAGCTCACTTATTCAACTGTCAGGGTTGAAATGTGATCCTAATTAAAGGCAGCTGCAAGTGTGCATGTGTTTAGGCAAAGTGCAGAAGTCCTGGACCTTTTTAATTTTTTTCAAAATTCTAGCTTTTTGTTTGTGAAATAATTATTTGTGCAATTTTAAGTTGTAGATATGGGGGTTAAAACTTTCTTCTTCCATAAAGATATGAAGTGGAGGATTACAGTACAGTTGACTCATGTCCATGCATAGTAAAAGAGCGATAGAAAATATATGATTACACCTACTTGCAAACATGTAAAGCATAGCAATAGGTGAGGGATATTTGAGTTTTAGGTTTTTTATATTTGCATTTTTGAAAATTATATTTTGCCTTCTGAATTTGTGAAGCCAAATGTAATTATTTATACAGCACATTTTGGCTTAGTAAAAAGGTTCAAAATACTCAAGAAAACAACCTTCTGCCAAATAAAATGAATCTACCACATGCAATTTACTATCAGTAGTTATAATAGATGTTTTGGTTTACTTGTAGTATTGCTTCTTTCTTTTAAAATCAAATTCTCTTTATTTAAAACAGGTACTCTTAATTAAAATTTCCAACAAAAAAAATTCAAGAGTCTTTTACACTCTGAGGCTCTATCAAAACTGGTTTCAAGTTCTAAATCTTTCTGCCCATGTAGAAAATTATGCACAATAGGCTTTTTCCATCAGCAAATTGTTTATACTCATACTCTTTCTACAGCCCAAAGGCCTTCTTTTTCTGTTTTTAAGCCTAAAACTTAAAGAAAAAAGTGGCTTAAAGTGTTAAGTTTCAGTTTCCTGAAACCAAATCAATACTCATATTGCAACAATTAACAATAAATGTCAACAGAAGAATTTCTAGGTTTTTGATATCAGCATAATAAATCACCCAATCATATTAAAACAGTAAACTCAATGATATTCAATTCAAAGTAAACCCGTTTTTCAAGGTATGATTTTGAAACTAAATAAAGCATTATTTAGCACATTATTTCTGCTTCCTTTATTACCCATTTTGTAATATTTTCTATCGGTATATCTAAGCGCTCCCTCTGCCTTATATGTCAGAGCTTCATCCAGTTGTTTTCTAACCTCCATTAATTTTTTTAAAGTATCGTTCTTTCCCATTTGTTTATGTTCTCTTGTTAACTTTTTTATTTCAGCTTCCAATCCATGTTTTGTCAGCCTTTGTTACTTTATCCTGGATCCTATAGAAATAATCTTCCCTCTTATTGTTGCCTTACTGGCATCCCATACAACTGAGCGGGAGAAAATACCATCATCATTTGAAGTATTCAGTCGGGGCTCTATGTATTTCTTGCCTAATATTAATGTCTGCTAATAATGAGACATTAAGCCTCTAATGTCTGAAATTATTGTCTATCCCTAAATTAATTTTCATGGTCAAAGGGCCGTGGTCTGAGATAGTGACTGGCTCAATTGTGCTCTCTTTTACCCTATTGAATTCAGTTTTGGTCATGCAGAAAAGATCTATCCCCGAATAACTCCCATGAACCTTGGACATAAGTGTAAAATCTCTCTCATTAGGGTGGAGTTGACTCCAAATATCAACTACGCCCAGTTCCCTCATATTTGATAATGCCTTAGACATTTTAGATTGGGATTTTCTTATTGTAGGTAACCTGTCCAACTTTGAAACCAGGGTACAGTTGAAGTTGCCCCCCACTAGTATAATCCCCATGATTTTATCTGCTAATAGTGTTGTGTCCTTTGCAATAAAAAGTCGACAATCTTAATTTGGGGCGTAAACATTAAATATGGGTTTACTCCTCCAATTGTGCCTATTACCATAACATATCGGCCTCCATTATCTTGAGAGGTTTTCTCATTATTGTGATATACAGATTTACTAAATAGTATAGCTAAATTTTCTTCGTCCTACCACACGATGAACTATAAATCTGGTCCACCCGCTCTTTCTTCGGTTTTAGATGTTCAGTTTCTGACAGGTTTGTTTCCTGAATCAAAGCAACAGAACACTGCAGCTTCTTTAGTTGCCCCAGATTTTTTTTTTTTTTTCCTTTCGACTGGATTATTAATTCCTCTTATATTATAACTTATAAAATTCATCTCAACCATGGTCAATATAGAGTCTTCTGATTTTATCCCCTGCCTGTTTACATTTGGATGTTGATTACTTACTCCTTAACCTCTTAACATCCACCTCATTTTGAGTAAGCCTCGCTGAATTTGCATACCCAAATGGAAAAGCAAATAAGCCCAAATTACATGTGTAATACATTATTTGAAAGCTAACACTCTCTAGTTTCCTAATATATAAATTAAAATTGGGTGAGTAGAACACAGACCAACCTGCATCAGTTCAAACATGACTCAAAGTTGTTGTTTTTTATTCTCGGAAATGATAGGTCTTTTATGAAGAACAGTAATAAAGACATTCTTAAAAAAAGGCAGGTTTTATTGTATTATATTTGTTCTACATCATGTCAAACACACATGCAGAAAATTTCAGACCTCTAGCTATAACAGTTCCAGAGCTGTGGGGCATGGCACTTTTGGTGTCAGCTTGGCGCTGCGCGCAATGGCTCCACCTGCTGGTAAAAATTTTACCAGTGGAATTTTATGCATTCTAAGTTATTACCCCCACTTAAGGTCTTAAGAGGTTAATAAGGCGATGTTATTCACATATGTCAGGAAAAACATAACACAAAGAACAGTGTACATAACATAAAACTGAACTTCCACTTATCAATCTGACACAACAGCTGAACTCTTGCTGTGTCTGGCAAGTATGACCAATATTAAACTTGCATGTAAAAAAGGTCTCAGAGAGTTTATTCCACTCAACTCAAACATAGGATCCTTAGGGCTGTCTGAAACATGAACTTATTTTGTGACAACAATATATATTAGGATCATCATAAATGTATGCTTTATAGAATTTCTATGAGTCCGTTAGTTATAATCCGTGTGGGGTTACCCACCTTGTTTAGTTGAAACAATCTTTTTATCCATATCAAAAGTAACATCCCTTTAGTCTGCCTCCTGCAAGAGGGTCTTGAAATCTGCCGATGATAGTAGCACTCCTCTTTTTCTCCTTTTTCTCCTCCATTAGCTCCTCTATCCACCCCCCAGCTCGTCCTCAATGCGCTCACTCTCCCCGCATTGCGCGTCAATGCTGCTGGATACAGGCACCTTGCCTGTATGTCAACCATTTCCGATGTAACTCAGGAGAGTAGTCATGATCAAAATAGATCTTGGCTTGGCTGCCAGTGAGCAATGTGCCCTCTCAATCTTAATATCCAGGTCCGGTGGGAGTTTAAGTTCCTTCTGGAGCAGATCCTTTACAAAACGTGCCATGTCTCTTCCCCCTATCCTCCGGGATTTGAAAAATCCTGATATTGTTCCTTATTAGCCATTTTTGGAGATCCTTAGACTTTGCCGAATGCTCAATATCGCGGTGCAACAGGTAACTTAGCCATCCTGGTGGCGCAGCTCTGTATCTTCCACTGTTAAGGAGTCTCTCCTCAAATCTCTCCATTCTTTCTTTGTGCTCCACCAGCTAGTGTTTTATGTCCGAAACAGATTTTTCCATGCTGCTAAGAGCCAGTTTAGTGTGGTTATGAGTTTCCTCAGTTTGTCCAGCTCCATTAAAACTGATTGACATGTGTTGCTACTAGCCGTGCGTTTGCTAGTCGGGGCCGGTGGATCCGGCTTACTATCATCTTTTCCTCTCGAGGGGTCCAGTTTATCTTATCTTCTTTGTCCATTAGAGGAACTCATGTTTGGTGAAAATATTTTTTATGTTTCAGCATCGATTTATTTTAGTTGTCACTCTTATTTTAATTAACACCCAGTGGAGCTCAATTAACACACGGCAAGCACATCCATGATGTCACCAGAAGCTCATACCTTTCAGTTTTATGTTATATCTGTATAGTTTAGATGCTAAAGTAAACCTTTTTAGCCAGGCTGCCACCTTGCCCCGGAGAAAAGTGGCAACCTGGGGAAACCGGTAGAAACAAGTAGAAGAGTAAACCTGGTTAAAGGATTCAGTAGCATCATGTTTGAACATGTGTTTACGTAAGGTCTATCTTTGGTAATCCCAGTAATTATGCTTTCAAACATAACAGAAAAGCAGTCAGAAAAGACCACTTTTAATCAGAACACTTTTCTTTGCAACACAAAGGACAGTACAGGATAACTACTTGAATAACTAATTAAGATGAGCCAGCTGCTATAACCATTCTCAATTCAAGTGCCTCCTGAGACACTTTGGGTCAACTTTCTATATTATTGCTTCCTTCTTATCTTTTAAAATTGCTTACAGTAATTGATTATCTAGTGATAGCCATTGTATCTGTCACTGCTTTTTCACTTCATCTGTTTATTTCATTCACACAACTCTATCCCATATTTCAAGAAGACAGCTGTTCCCTTTTAGTTCAACAGCAAATATATGCTCTGCAATTTAAGGTGTTATCCATTTATTGCTCTGTGCTCTGGCATTTTATCTGCACTGGAATGTAGGAGACGACAATGCCAAGCAAAGATCTGTTCTTTGCATCTCTCTGGTTGAAAATGTTTCTTGTCGTCTTTTCTCTATTCCCACTTGCTTTCTCAATCTTTCTTTGGCTGCTTTATTCAAGTCTAGGTTTTTCTTTTTTTTTCTATTTGTCTGTGCTCTGTTTTTTTTTAGACGGGTATTATTGTCCCCTTTTATAGTTTTTCTCTGCATAGAATGCCCCAATAATGCCTTTCTCTGTCTGAGTCCTTAACAAATGTGTACCAGAAATGCTTTTGTTCTTTCTTGTTTGTTCTACCATATATTTTATTTCTAATACTACGTCATTATTTAAGTTTTACTAAACTAGCAGTAAATACCTCACATTCTCTGAGGGTGTAGCCTTAGAAATTAAATGAAGATACGGTCAAATTGTGAGTTGTAAAGTCATGTGCTGTTAAGAGTTTAGATACCAAAATCTATAGTGTACAGTATTCTCTAAATCTCTGGAAATTCCTGTGAACAAATAAAAGTTCTTGAGAAAAGACAGATGCCGATTTAAGTAGTCTGACATTGTTCTAGTAAGAGAGTCTAGGAACATGGTTGCATATTACATTCAGCTTATATATTAAAATGAAAACTAAAAACCTGAGAATGCTCCTAGTCAATCAGGTTATCTCTTTGAAGGAGGGAAGAAAAGAGACAAGTAACATCCAAGAAAAAAAAAAATTCTTTAGTAAAAGTGCCTCAAAGTCCTACTTTTGGACTTTTAAATTTAATGTTAGCTACAATATAGTAATATTTAAAGAGTTACAGTATGTTACATACTGTGCATGTGTACAACAGTCTTACAGAGAGAGAGTTCTGGATGTCCAGCATTGCCAAACTAAGGTCTCACAGTAAACTGCAGTTTGACCGTTCTGGAACAATCTTATGATTTAACAATTGGATCTGGTGCAGCTTTGCAAAGATGCACTGATCATATAATTGTCTGGACAGTAAGGACTGACAAAATAGTAAAAACGGTTAAGGTAGAACTGCTCTGTCATTTACAAGGTTTAAAAACATGGATTAGTGGCTATGGTCACAGCTACACTATTCTGTAGATGTTTTACATATATTATTAGACTATGCTTCTGGTTTATATGCGAGAAGAAATCGTCAGAATTCAAGTCAACAGAAATAGATAATGTATTCCAATTCAAGAGGTCACTATATTGCCATTGACAAACCTACTGGCTCTTGTGGCACATCTCAGGGATCTGTTTAGGGTCTTTTCCTTTTAATATTTTATTTTTACCCCTTAAGGTAAAATCATCAAGACCTAAAAATGTGTTATCACTGCTACTGCCATTTATTTGTACTGCCATTTATTTGTACTGCCCTGTACGCACTAACTAATACCTATACCATAACCTAGAATAACTATTTATATGTTGATGACAAGAGGTTGGATACTTTGATAATTTCTCCAAAAGATGAAACACCAGTCCATAGGCAGCATGCAGTTCTTTTTATTTGCCTGTTTAAAAAATGTTGTCAACAATTTGGGTGCTTCCTTTGGCAGTGCTTTGTCCCTTGAGACTAATTGTAAGCATCCTGTCAGAAACAGTTTTTATCACCTCTAAGATGTGTTGTTTCAAAAACTGAGGAAGAAGGGATTTACTGTATCTGCAATCTGTGCTTTTTTGTCTCTACTGATTCTTAAGAAATAAAGAAAAATAAAACATCATGTACTAATTATATATATATATATATATATATATTCCCACTTAAAATCTCCAAATAAAAACTCACGGCACTTGACAAGTTGAAGTGAAAAAAAGCAAAATATGGATCGCCAACAGGTTTAAAAAAACATGTGGTTCCTGAAATTCTTGGTAAAATAATTTACCCTGAAACTAAACCTGCCTAAACTCTAATAAGGAACAATACAATTAAGATGAAATGTGTAGCCATCAATTCTTAAAAGACTTTTTGCAAATGATTGTGCATTAGTTGAATATCAATCATTCCTGAGCCTGTGCAGGTTGAGATCACCTTTGACTATACACATATTATATGCAAATGTATCTGCTTTAACAGTATATAAGGATTTCTGCCTGTATCACTGACACAATACATCAAAGTCAAGTTGAAGCCTCTGTTACACATACTCCAAGGGGACCACGAAGAACACTGCGCTGTCAGTTTGACTGCCATCTGAAAAATCCAAGCAGCTCACTACGGTTGTTGCATCTGATGGACAAGCTGCCAGTGGGGGGGATTTTAAAAATCATTAAAGAAAAATAACGGAGCCATTTTCATGCAGGACTAATTTATGTCCCAAGTTATGGAAAACGAACTAGTCTAAAGCATATGTGCTGTTTCCTCAGAAACTTTCTCCTCAAGCTCTCACTTGAGCACGAATGAATGACACTTTGACAGGTCTGAACTTGCCAGATGATTTGCAGCTCAGTATAGACCTTAGATAGATGGCAAGTGACAAAAACACTTCTTAACCCTCTAGTGAAAAAAATATTATAACTAGTCTCTTACTGATTAATAGATTCAACCCCCCCCCCTTAGGCAAGGCAAACTTTTCTCTTTTCTCTTTCTTTATCCACAATATTTTGTAGAAACTCACAGTCACCTCATCCAAATGACAAACACCTGGAAAAGCACTTGATACTTTACTTGCCGCCAACAACCATGACCTGAATATGTCACTACCTATTTTCAGATTGCTGCAGTACTGGCCACTGAATGATGAGCTGGATTCTGAGCCACAAGCAACTAAACCTTACACAACTGCTGGTGTAAGCAATTCTGCTCAGTAATAAAACCGTTTCCATTTATTAATGTGCACCTAATGCCTTTCTTAAAATCAATAAGAATACACAGCAACAGATACAAAAAGTCATTTGGTACCATAATTTATTATACTCATTTCTTTGGGAGATTTTCTTACAATTTCTCTCATAAAGTGTTTAATATTTTATGCTGTTTTTCTGAGGGTGTTTTGTTTTCTCAAAGGCTGTCTACTAAAGGATACACATTTTCCTATCAGTGTTTTTATTTTCTGTCTACATGTTATGTATGCATTCTGAGTCAGGAGTCTCTATTAGGCTTTCTCATTATTTTATTAATTCTTAATCCATTAGGGTCTGAGTATTTGGTTTTACAAAACTATAAATAAAAGTATATCTGATCTTCATTCCATCCTTAAACCAATATCAGCTCACATGCAATAGTTGTAGATAACAGGCTCCAAACTAAGAGTCATATCAACCAGCCAATGAGAAGTATTTAATAACCATTTGAAGCAGATTTATGTACATTTGTTGCTGAAAATTGTTTACCATGTTTGCATGGTCATAGTCTGAGGCATAAGCCAGCTCCTGTTCACCTACTGTCTACTACATGCAGGAATTAGACGGAATCTTATTAGTGCTAATGGTGCTACTTTTAGCTTTCCTCAAAAACTTCTTTTTTACAGACTTAAAAACTTTTAAAGACGAGGGAAAAAATAATGATACATTAAAATATCACAATATCTTCAAATCCACGAAATTTTGCCATATTTTTATATGTTGATATATTGACGCGGTATCGATCTATTTTACTAACAAAATCTCACAAGAATTTGCAAAATATCACGAGAGTTTGTAACAGAACGATGAAATTTCACGAGATTTTGAAAGTAAAATAGATCGATACCGCGTTTTTAAAAATCGATTTGATATCAGCATATGAAAATATATTTGAGTATATTATTTTTCAAAGTGTCAGAAATGGATAACAAAACTGCTATTTTCAATGACTACTTATTTTTGTCCAGCTTTAACATCGGTATCGATATCGGTTATCGGCTACATGAGTTTTAAAATAGCGGCATATCGGATATCGGCCAAAATCCCAATATCGTGCATCCCTAGAAGATACGTTTTTAGTTGCAGAGTTTAAGATCTTACGCAAAAATATTTACACTGCTTAGTAACTGATGGGACCAGTTTAACTCTGTGTGACACACCATGAGAAAAGTAGAAACAAATCTGCATAGCACAAACTGAGAAAAATATCAAGAACCATCAACCTCTGAAAGAAGTGTTTGTCTTTTTATTGCAACGTCTGGAAAAGGTGAACAGTGGTATAAAGCAAGGCAAAAAAACTCCAATAAACCTGTCTTGCCCATAAAATTTTAGCAGCGCTTTAAGTACAGTGCAAACACTTCCAAATTTTAACCCTCAGAGCTCTTTTATTGTCTGCACTGCATACAGGGAATGCCCTCTGCATCTATGCCCCTGGCTGACCTCTGCACAATTTACAAATTGAATCCTATCTTAATAAAAAAAATCTGGTAAAAGGAAACCATTTCTGTACATTTATGTGACTGTAGACATTTTTGATGAGTGTGAAAAATTGAGAAAATAACATATCACAGCTGTGATGTTTATTTGGATCTAAAAAGGACTGAAATGAAGTTGAGCAGAGTTCAAAGATAACAGCAGCACTCTGAACAATCCTTCTCTACCCACAGAAATGAAGGTTGGACTCCAGAAGATGCAAAATGAAATGCTGCAAAACAATATTTCAGAAAAGCGGTATCAGTCATTTAGCTGTGCTAGTCATTTAGTTGGGCCCCTGAGCTTAAAAACCGTCTCCTTCTTGGAAATGAATAATAATGCTGTATCTGTCCATTTGTTTCTCTTTATTTTGAAAAAAGCAAACATTAATTAAAAAAAAAAGCTGACTTACACCTGACCTTTGACTGAAAACACTTTGTTGGTGTTTAACAGTCTTCGGGGAGGATGCTTAAAGAAACAGCTTGAATTTCCTGCTCCTCTCTCTTCATCTTACTCTTGCTCTCTATCCTCCTAAGCTCAGCTGGTACTTGTTAAGATTAAGCAAGTTTATGCCAGCCATTGTGTATATACTTCTACACAAGATAACTCTGTTTTGCCTACAATAGAGGAAAATTAACAAATGCAGTATATTTTAATAGAGATTTTAATGAGGAAACTAAGACAATGAATAAAATGAAACACTGTTAAGTGTAATACTGAACAAGGCATCATCCTATAAGTACTGTTACAATAAATCTGTAAGAGTTAGTAAAGTATTATCAACCAAAATATAAGAAAAGACTGGCAAAAAAAGGTGTGTTTGGGGAAGAAAAGAAGATGGTTTACAGGATTAAAAAGACGGAGAGAGAAATAACCAGAAAAAGCAGAAAGGAGGGCAGGTAAATAACACAGCTAAGATTTAGATTTAGAAAACTTAATTCTACATGTTTACAGTATGACATGCGTATGGTAAAATGGTCAACTTAATTGTACCCAGTTCAAGACACTCTACGCCAGATGAAGCAAAGCAGGTCCAGAACATAACAGAGCCTCCTTCATGTAGGGACAGAGCTCTTTATTTGACTTGCTTCATCTTTCAGTTACAGCACACCTTGAAAAAAAGTTTAATTTTTGTCTCGTTTGTTCATAGGACAGTCTCCCAAAAGCTTTGTTGCTCGTCAACATTCAGTTTGACGAATTTCAGCCGGGCTTTTCTATGATATGTTTTCAACAATGATGCCCTTCTTGGTCATCTCGCATTGAGTCCACGTTGGTTCTAACAATGATGGATAGTGTGATCTGACACTTATGTTTCTTAAGGATTAATTTCAGCTTGAATCTCATCAGAAGTTCTCCTGGGGATCTTTTTTATTTTTTTCAACAATTCATTTTATCTGTTTCTTTGATTTGACATAACTTTTTCACCTGCAGCCACGTCCAGGGAGGTTGGCTGCAGCCAGAAGGATCTTAAATTTCTGAATAATATGAGCAGCTGAACTCACAGGATCATCAAGCTGCTTGGAGTTGGTTTTATGGCCTTTTAACTTGCTTGTCGATAATTGTCTTCATAATTGTCATTTCTTAGCTGCCTTTGATCCATCCATGTTGAGTGTGGTACTAAGCATGTCGCCAAATAGCATAGTAAATACCTGTAGTCCTATATAAAGGCCCGCTGACTGATTACAAAACTGTAGATACCCATTATGCTAATTAATTGACAGCTTAACATGTCCTTCAGGTCACTTTATTGTCCATCTTTTAAAAGAGAAGATTAATGAATTTCTTCTCCAGTTTTACGTGGACTCCTAAACAACAAATCTTAGAGTGCTAAAAAACACATCCTCCAAAGACAGATATTTACATGGAAATGTGGCAGATAATTAATTGACATATTACTGATCTTGCTGGATTTTATTCTGCTTTACTTCCATAAATTGCAGGATCTTCTTTACTTTATCTTTGCCAGAAGATTTAAACTTTAAAAGCCTTGCCCTCATAATTTGTAAGTTAATTTATTTATAAAGTAAATATAAACGCTGCTTAAGCTAATTCAAATGAAATTAAAAGTAAAATAAGTAGCCAACCTTATCACTGTCTGTAACCTACTAACACGGTAAGGAAAGCATCAGATGAGCTACCTGAGAAACTAACGTTACGTTTCCTTACTTTAAAACCAAACAAACATGGTGCTTCCGTGCCATGTTAATTTGTTTTGACAAAAGTTGCATGTTACGACTTTTTTCACTGTACAAAGCGCAGGCTATTTTAATTATTGTGATCAATTTGCGCCGTCAATCCCGGTGCATGCGTGCTTCATTTGCAGTCTGGACGCTGAGGGTAAAAATCCTGCTGCTCTGACTGCAGTGCTGAGAGGGAGTCCTACGGGAGCAGGGGGAGGCGCCCCACGGCAGAGTAGGAACGATACATGCTTTCACGTAAGAGTCTCCAAAAGCCGCCAGTGACACCGTAAAAAGTCGCCAGATTTGTCGCTAGTCACTTTTTTGAAAAATAGTCGCTGGAGGGGTCTGAAAAGTCGCTGAGTTGGCAACACTGGACCTGCAGCGCTGGCTCGCTCTGCCGTATTTTTTTCTTCTTCCCCGCTTCAGTCAAGTGGATGTGATGACGGCGGCGGCGGATGACGCATTAATCGCGCGACACAACTAATCGATGATGAAATTCGTTGCCAACGCTTTTAAAAGTCGATTTTTATCGATTTTATCGATTCGTTGTTGCAGCCCTAGTTAATTAAGATAATACTCAAAAGATTGCAGAGCATGTATACAACTCCAAATTGCTCTTTTTCTCAATGATGCAATGGCCAAAGTAAAAAAAATACAATAATTATCTGAGTGTTTAAAGACTATTCCAAATTGTGTTCTTATTTTTTTCCCTTTCCCCCCTCTCCGTCTTTTGCACAGTCAAAAAACAGCTCTTAGTACCAGTGTTGTTTTTGACAGCCATCTTAGATTTACTCTTAGTCTAGAGGATGAAAACTATTATTAGTCTTAGTCACATTTTAGTCATTATACGATATTGATATTTGATCGTTTTAGTCAGTTTTATGTTGCAAAAAAAGGTTAACTTTTACAATTTCAAATAACAACCAGATTCTTTACCAGACTGACAGCTCTTGCGTAGATGCTACTATTGCTGGAGTTACAATGCTGCCGTGCAGCTCATCATTGCTGTTGGGCAGAAAACTTTGATTTATAGAATTTAAATAAACTTTTTTTTTTTTTTAAGAATGAATGCCCTACTTTATACAAAACTGTCTAGCTGGAAGAAATAAAATCATGATAGTTAGACAAAGGTTTTTTTTTTTGTTTGTTTTTTACACTTGGCATAGTTTATTAAGTAGCGAGAGCAGGAAGAGCCATACTGCTGAGAGCGAACCATTAGTGTGGAGGGAGAGAAGCGCAGACTCTGAACTAAGCATGGGAAAAGATGCATTTCTGCACAAGCACAGACAGAAAAACAGTTTGTCTGAGTTCAGTGCACAATACCGGTGTTCTATCAGACACCCGGACCATTCTGGATTATTTTTCACCCCGCTGCTGCCATGGTCCATCTGTGGCCATGCAGAATGAACACCATTGCATGGCAGGTGGGCTGCGTGATCAAACAGGACTACTGCAGCTACTGCAGATTACAGCACAATGATGCATTTTAAACGTCTGACTGAGTACCCCCTAATTTTTATTTAGTCTCATCTTGTCTTGTTGGCTAAATCTCACACCCATAGCTCAAAGTTTTTGACAACAAAGATCCACGTTTAGCTTGTCAGTTTTCATTGTCATGATGAAAAAAAGGAGCGTTAACTAAATAATTTCGTTATCCTCATCGTTGACGAAAACAACACTGTTTAGTAAATATCAGAGATTCTTATTCTAAGATTCTAACAACATAAAATTAGATCAGTGATGTACACTCTGGACAAACCTCCTGATGGATAGCATAGACACCTCTGTTGTTACCCTCCCATTTTCTCAAAAGCTGCTGAAATGATGCGATATGTGCTAATTCAGTCTTCTGCTGTGGGTTGTTATGACTCTCTTTCTGTTCACCCCCAACTTTCATGGACCTCTGACATCTCACAAATAGAATTTTACTTAGAGCTGTGAGAAAGAGCAGGACAGCGATAAAGAATGAAAGAATTCATTCAGATAAAAATGCAATAGATTTAAAAAGAGGCTGAAGACAGAAATATAATGAACAGGGTAGGGCAGAAGGTGGACAAGAAGGGAGCTTGTGAGGATGATGGAGGGAGAATACATTTTTGAAACTGACATTCTACTCTGCTCTAAATGCACATCAAGTGATTAACAATAAACAATAAATAAATTAATCAGTGCACAATTATTTTCTACAATTTAATGTTTAGTTATATTACCTGAACAAAAAAAAGTCAGTCTAAAATATTTTTCCATGACTGTACACACTACATACTGACATGCAGTTGACCCAATACCAAACAAGTAGATAAGCACCACAAAACACTACCACAAGCTAAAACATTTTAAACTGCCGAAAACTGGAGGAGAAGTAAAGGGCAAACTTGGACAAAAGTTATGTGCCAGATGACAGAAAAAAATGTAGAAATGCCAGCTTAAAACAGAAACATTGGATATTTTTTGTAGATAGCGTTCTTAAAGGGGCTGCCAGATTTTCACATGTTTCGTTTGATGAAGAATCTGTGGTTTGATTTAATTGACTCAGTGTTATTTATCTGACTGGGAGAGATCATGATTACATCAGATTTGCATAAATTAGGATTTAGCAAAGAATTAAAGCCCCAGTCACACCTTAAGGATTTAGACAGCATATGCCTGACATATGAAAAATCTGGCAAACACACTGCATATGTTGGATAAGTTATGGGTCAGTTTTGTGTAAATTATGAGCTCAGTGAAGCACGCTGAAGAACGCTGGCCCATGTCGACATATGGCAAGTACGTCAAGAAATTTTGAGCACTCAAAATTTTTTGACGTACTAACCAGCGTATGCCCATACATGGGAAATAAATTATAGATAAGTTATTGGATTGTTGACATACGTTAAGTGTAAGTTACTCATAAATTGTGGTGTCTAGCTAATCCAAAATCTATGAGTAACTTGTGCATAACTGATGCGTAACTTATTGAGAACTTATCTCCAATGCATATCAACGTATTTGCCATGTTCCAGACGACAGTTGAATGCGATTCTAACTAGCTACTGTTTAATGGCTTACTGGAGGCATTTCTGAGAAAAGGAGGAAATTGTCAGTGCTCCTTCAGACTTCATCCCCATCATATGGTGAGCCAGAAGGTGGATGTGATGCATCCTCCCTACATTCTCACCCACAGCCACAAACTTCCAAGCAGACATGAGACTGAATCTGTTGCAAAGGCAAACAATATCAATTAATAATTTTTTAATTTTTTTTCGGTGGGAGGTAAACAGCAGCTAGTTAATAGCACCATCAAATACATTTTTTATGCAGGCTGGGTGCCTTGGGGCGCTTCACTGCCTCCCTCCCACTGGCCTTTGACATTTCATGGCCATTACACTGTTGTGCGTTATGCATAAGTTAGGCTATCTTTGGAAATGAGTTCTGGACCCCTTATGAATACTCAATGTATACAAAATTAAAAAATACATAGAAAGTTCAGAGTATGCCAGCGTTTTAGAAGATTCTGGGACATCAGGCCATTAGCCGGCTATATCGTCAAGGTGTGACAGGGACTTAATGAACAAAAAACTGTTACAACTGTATTTGGAAAATGCCTGCTTTCTAAATAATTTCCATGCATTATCTGAGTACCAATACTGATAAAATTATGATCATCATATCAGATATCTAAAGAGTGTAAGCTAATTGAATGCACCAAGTTAGTGATTCACCCACTCCTATATATGTCACCACATCTGCAGTCATCTTCTAAGAGCAAGGTAGATTTCTAGGAGGATCTCCAACCTTTTTTAAAATGCCTCAACTTTGATAAGACCAGTTTATAGTTCTATAGATTTTCCCAATAATACAGTTTTGATTGTTTCTGAGTGCTTTTGTATTTAACAAAAAATATTTTTCCCTTCTGAGGGGAGGAAAAGTGTTAAACATTTCAGACCATAGTTATGTTAGAATTTTCCAAGGCAAAAAAAAAAAAACATAGAAATGTATCTGCTGAATCTGAAGGGTGTTTAATTTTGTCCCAGTGGGAAAAAAAAAAAAAACTATGATCACGGAACACCAGGTTTTAATCCCGACTAGAGTTTGAGTTCATCTTTCCTTTTCCAAAAACATTGGAAAGGTAAGAGGTCCATGTCCCTGAAATCTAATTAAAACTCATAACACCAACACATTGGAGGTTAGAGCAAGTAACATGAACTTTAGGGAGAAGTGCTGTAAGACAATCATTGATTTAGTTGTATTGTTTTTGTTGAAATGAGACTTTTCCTTTATCTCACACACACAAAGCCACACTCCTGCCAGCAGCAGGCTGATGAGAGGCAATTCTTTCAGCATTAGCAGATGTAATTTACATAAACAGCACCGGCAGTTGAAACATAAGCAACAAACAGCCCAAGGGGGAATGGGCATTGAGGGTAATTTAATTCTGGGGGATAAGGGTTTAAAGGTAGCATAATGGAACCACATCTAGAGTGACAATTAAAAGAGCCAAATTTAGTTTGTGACTGTGGTCTGTAAATTGGAGCCAGGTTTGACAATTTTTGTTCAACTTGCAAGATCTAATATTTCTTTCCTTTCAACCTCCCTGACAAAGGTTTACTGTATGTAGAGATCACCAAGTCAATCTGCCTTGAATGTACTTAAAACAAACTAGCCGTGTCTGCTAGAAAGAAAAGAGTAGTTGACTACAGTGTTTCCAATATAAGGCTAAACTAAACATTACTGTTATAATCAATAAGCCTCCTGTTGTATGGATGGCGCACCATTTTTAACAAAAAACTGAAAGCGTAAACATGTAAGCTCATCTTTGTAGTCTTCTCCATCAAAACCATGTTCATCTTATACACTATTAGGGCCTAATGCCACAATATGAAGATGCTTGAAATTTTATTTTTTCAAGTCAACTGGTTGAGAGTAAAGGTTGAAGTCAAGTTGATCTGTTGTTCTATGACGTCATCAGCTTAAGAAGCAGAAGCAGCCGGTTGACATTGAAAACTGTATGGTTGAAGCACATCAAGGCCCATCAAAAGGTCCTGCAGCGCATTCTGAGCAGGTGGAGCAGCACATTATGAGCACTTAAGCATCTGAGGCACTTCACATGCAGCCTCCACTGAACCTGAACTTTTTTATGCTTGATAACAACCAAGAGTGGCTTTGCTACGTGTTTGTGTCCTTGCAATATGCGGGATGGCAAACTGGGATTGGATGAGATGAACATAGCACTGGAAGAGACCCTTGCAAGAGCGCAACTCTTGGAGTAGGTGGTGAGACTCTGAACTGAATGACTCGGAGGTACCTTGTTTTTGTTGAATTTATCATTTTCATTCAATAAAATGCAACAAAACTCATTCAGTCCTAACTTATTCATTTAACAACCAAAATCTTTATTTAAAGGGAGCAAAAAAAAAATTACGATATCTGCTCCCATTTATAATAAAAAGTCATAAAATAAAAATACAAAACATTCTGCATCTAAGGCCTTGGTTAAATATAGCACCGTTTGACTTGTCCGGATGTCAGTGAATTCAGCCTTGTTATTATTAGGGGTGTAAATAATAATCGTTTTGTATCGATGCATCAATCCAACAGCCGACGATCCGATGCTTCGACACTTCCTCAAGAGTATCGATTCTTTTTTTTTTTTTTCTCCAGTCTATTTTTATCCGTTTGCTCCTGTAAGTAATTTCTGACTTCTGTGCTTCGGTGGCGCTAACATATTTTGTCCTCCTACCTCGCTACCACTACCATCTTTCTTGCACACACATACCTGCATAATCAGAAGGCAAGATAGACATGGCAGAGGAAAAAAGCTGACTTACTCACCCCTCGCGGGTTCAAGTCATTTGTGTGGAAGTATTTTGGGGTGTATTCTTGAGTATCGAAAATAATCAAATCGTTGGGTCAGGAAGTCAATACTGAATCGAATCGCCATGATGGATGTGATTTACACCCCTAGTTATTATTACACTTTGAGAGAATATGTATTCATGAAATAAAGACTTGATTTTTTGCAATAAGCAAAATTTACATGTTGTCTCTTTGGGAGACAGGTATAGAAAAAAAGATTGTTCCTAAAAGCACATCTAGTTACAGTGATAGCTATAACTTTACAGCAGGAAGGTTCACATGGCAGCGGAGGCCTTCTGTGAGTTTTCTTGTTGTTCCCATGCATGACTGGGCTTTCTCTAGGCCCTTTACTGTAGTTACCTCTCAAACTCACCACATACTTTCAAAGGTTGATTAAAAATTAAAAACTGCCAATAAGTGTGAATTTTTGTATGGGTAGCTGTTAGCCTCTCTGTTTTTCTCAACGTCCACTTTGTCGATTGTTTAGTTTTCTCTTGGTGGTTCATCCCCTAAATCAGATATTGATCTTTGTTTAAGATTTTCCTCCACTTTATATCAATAAGAGTTATTGCACTCCTGTTTGCTTAAGATTATTATTTTCCCTTTATGGACCAACAAACTGAGAACAGTGATATCTGTTGAAGCTCACCTTCTGACCATTGAACTCACAGAGGTAAACCTAAAAATATATATATATACAGAGATTACTTTTACCTTATCTGATCCAACAGTGGGGTGACTAATAGAGGGCATTACCCTCCTTGAACCACAAAAACTTCTCTATATCAAGAAATATTACTTTTAAAATTGGTATGTGTGGAAGAGGCATCCACTGAAATAAAATTTTAGATGGCTTTTTTTGGGGTTGTTTTTCTTTGACATTCAGTCTGTGTGAATCTTTTTCGTAGAGATTACTTATAGTGGTGACAACAATGTGAAACATTTTTCAGAAATTAATTAAAATAAGAGAGATTCAGCCAAGCCACATCACTGAGATAAAAAATGGGGGTTATTTCCTTTACTAAAGTCAACACAAAGGTCAAGGGTACTATTGTGAAAAAGAAAACTTTAAGGATTTTACAAGCACAATGAAAACCACGACGGATCAGGGTTTATTTTAGAAAAGTCTTTGAATGCGGCTTTAAAAAAAGGCTTGTAAGAGTTTCATCAAATAAAAGAAAAAGATTCACACTCAGTGCTCAAAACAGGCAAAAGGATAGCAGGTAAAAAGAAAAGAGACAAAAGTTCGATATACATGACTTCTTTGGTGATCGATAAAATAAAAAGGCATGGATCCATTTATGCTGGGTTAAACACAAACAGTAACATGACTGTTAAACACAGATGGGACGGGAGAGGATAAAATATTTTTCTATTTTAAGTCTAAAACTTAAAAGGATTATTTTCCCAATAGGTTTTCAGTTAACAATAACAAATTAATAATTGAATGACAAATGGTGCTTATTAGAAGATATTTACATGATTGGAAACAGCTGAAACTGAAGTCTTGCCAATGAAGTTCTGCGTTATTAAATTACCAAATTAGATTACTAGTTTAATAATTAGTTAATCACAATTAATCAAATGTACAGCTTCAGCCCAATCTAATCCATCCATTGTTCCATCTTTGAACAGCATCAACAAATCTGGTGCCCTTGCATATCTATTTCTGTTTAAGTTAGATGAATAAGCCCAAAAATATGAATTTCATTAATTACAGCTGTAATTATCAACATGATTTACAGGAATTTGAGGGAAATTATTTCAAAAAGCAGTACCTTAAGTCAGTACTTCTTATAAGCAAAATATATGGTATGGAACAGCTCACTGTACATGTTGACCATTTAAAGTAGTTAAATAATGGAGGAACCGAAGAGCAACTTTTACTCGCAGGACCAGTTGGATGTTTCTGATGTCTGTGTGTCCCTGGATATTCAAATTATGCACATAGACATGGCTGGAAGCAGCATCGCTGTTACTAACTGGCATGTTAAAATAAGAACAGCTTCCCAGATTACAACACATTCATTAAAACTGTGATCAGCCTTAGATTGCAGTCCTTTACTTCCTCTTTATGTAAGCCATATATGATGATGTGATTGGTGAATTTGCTTCAAACCAAATGGAAACAAATTCGCATTTCCTTTTTTCTCACTTTTAAAAGTTTGCTTAAAATATGAACATAAAAACTTTTTGGTGGATTTTAGGGAGTTAATTCGAATTTGCAATTTCTATTAAGCTTTTCTGATACAATATTTCAAAAAGCTGATGGAAACGCATCTATTGAGATCTTCTCAATGATTTGCAGTTGGTGGGAACTACTTTTTCTTGCGCCTGAGTAGGTGCACATAAGAGCAGCATGAAATTGCCGCTCATTCCATAACCAACTCAAACAAAAACATAAAGGGAGTTATCATGGAGCAAAACTTGAACAGATAAACATCTAAAATGCGGTTTGGGATCCTTACAGAAAAACATTTAGGATTTGTAACAACACAACATGGTGAAAAAACTCAGGTTAAACCAAAACATGGAATAAATTGAATCTATTGAATTTTTTTTTTTTTTTGGAATGAAGAGAAGGGCAATTGTCAGTACTGCTGCTATGACCAAACAGTTGCCTCTAAGGGAAGAAGAAAAGGTGGAACTACTGTATCAGGTAAAGCAAAAGCACTGTCGCACCTGAAGTTGTTCAGATTAGTAAATAGGATTGGGAAATAAGTATGGATTAAGTATACATTTGTAGAGTTGTTATTTTTACCTGCTCTGGAAGCATTTGTTCTTTTTGGACAGTTTTTGTATCAATCTTTAAACCTGCTGCCTTTTCTCTTTTATCATCAACATTTTTATTTAATTTTTTTTTGTAACCTAAACATGCTTTTTGTATGGAGATGGGGTTTTCTTGTGCTTAACTTTTTATATACAGTATTGTGTCTTCTTTGTACTTATTTTTGTTATTATCACACCTGGATTTTCCCACTCTTTTTCCCTGCAATTTTCTATTCAAGTAAAAGAACAGCAACAATCTTTTTTTATTTACCCACCTCATTAGGCATATAGGTTTAAGGTATCCATCTCATTTTTAGAGCTGCCAGTTCTGGCCTCTATTTCACTGCATATCACATTGGAGGGAAATGGATGGTATCAAACATTTCTATTCAACACAAATCCTTTAAACACTGAGAAGGCAACATTTCATAGGCTAACATAGAGACCTGTATGATTTTTATTTTTTTTTTATGTGCACAGGAAATATACAGCATAGCTGGGTGATGAAACTGTCCTTTATAGATGTAACCTCTAGTAATGAAATGAAGACATTTGAATTACATTGATTTGTTCGCTTTTTGCACCCAATTATATTTGGAAATAAAATATTATTTACACAGTTTAACACAAATATTCGAGCAATTTATTTTTTATATTTTATATATTACTGATAAATGTTGTTTTTTGTTTCCACTAAGCTTAAGGTATTGTATCCTGCTTACAAATACACCACAACAAAAGTACTAAATTATTCACAGTTCGCACTATGCAGCATTGTACAATCACAAAGAATAATGTAAATTTCAGACTTTGAAATCATTTTACTTAACTTTGCTCTTCTATAACCATTTTCTATTTACTTTAAATTTCTCCATGAATCATTTCATCCCAATTTATTCTTTCAATTCCTATTCTGTTTTTTTTCTTTTGCTGTAATTTTTACATCTAACAATCCAATGTTTGGCAATTAGTTTGAGCATAACTGTGTTTTACTAATAAGTGACATGGATGACCCTCTTACTAAATCTTTCAAAGGAACTGTTTTGAGAGAGCTGGCAAGAGCTTCAGATAGATGGATGCTTAGAACCCAAGAGGAGCAGATTGTGACAGGAGCAACAGGTCCTCAGCTGTTTAAGTGCTTGCAGCATGGCTAATTGAGCTAGTAGTAGTCGGTAAGGAGGTTTGCTTCTTCAAGTCTAAAATACATTATCTCTCTCTTCTTTAACCTCAACCTTTATCTAATATCAATTGAAGATGAACCCATATGCTTTGATTTCAATATAGCCAATATTTAGGGTGTGATACCAAGGGGGTATATGTGCAGTCATTACACAGATAAAGTGGATTATAGAAGAACCTTTCATTTTAATATGGTGCATAATATAACTGAATTAATCAAAATACCAGTAGAGACATTAATTAATTTTAACATTAATATTCCAGACTGGATGTTTTTTTCTAGAGTAAAGTACAGTATTGGCCTTGTATTGCTTGACAAGTGGCTGAGAGTGCTGTAAATACCTACTAATACATTTGCAGCAACAATATTCAACCCTCTAACGAAAAACTTTTCCTGTAAGACTGAATACTTTAAAGGATTCCCACGACATACCCATTTAAGACTATAGCTGATGTGTTTGGGATTAATATGTTATCAATTTTTTTTTTTTTATTTGCTTTTTTTTAATGAAACATGTATACTTACTTGAAACGTTTAATGAATAGCTTAATGTTGCCCACCTATATATTCCTTTGATGAAACTCTCAAAAACATTACCAATTAACACTGAGATTTTAAAAATATCTATTTTCCAGAACCTTTTTACAACATCAATTAATAGCCATCAACATTTTACAAGGAAAAAAACTAAAATAACAGTAGTGCATGAAAGTATATGAGACTTGCATGGCATCTACATGTAATGATCCTGAAGGTCTGTGCATTACTATTTTGCCCTGAAAAAGGCAAGTGTAACCCAATTCTTTTACAAGTAATATAACTGATAAATAAGAGTACAGGTGTACAGTAATGTATTAAGAGCAAAACTGCAGCTTTTCTGTGAGATTCTCAGGGGTATCTTAAACAATTTTAGGGGACAACAGTATCATAAAGACCAAGTAAAACAAAAAACGGGCAAGTAATAAGGCTGTGGAGGAGTTTAAAACTGGGTAAGATTCTGTAAAAAAATCTCTTTGAGCACTGAAAAATCTTTATCAAATCTGGAAGAGAATTGTAAAACAAAAATACTTTGACATGGCTGTTCACATAAGCTGACAAGGCAAAGCAACCCATTAGCTGCAGAGAACTGGGGCACAGATAGGAAAATATGTCATGCAAACTTTTAAACCAGTTCTCATACTTTGCAAGGACAAAACGTTTACCCAAATAACAAAGCTCTTTTTTGCAGATACCTTCCACACATATAAAAAGAAATAATCCAGTGTGGAAATATTCTAGGGTCAGTGTCACTGCTACAAACCCAATAAAAAAAATAAAAAAAAAACGTCTAAACAGAACTCGGCCTCAAGAACAAGTTATAAGATATTCCAGACCTGATGAGCAAAACAAGATGTCAAGATTTTCTTGTAGATTTTAGAGAGAGCAAATGTCTTTGTTCCTTTAAAATATGAATTTGGAGTCTACCCTACGTACTGTAGAATCATCAATGAAAAAGCAATTATAAAAGGAAGCCATTAGAAGTTCAGCTTGCTTCCAGTCACAGGTCATAGATCAAGGAGTTTTTTTTTGACTCAAACAGGGCTGAAACAATTAATTAGATTAATCCTGATTAATTGATTATTGAAATAATTGTCAACTAATTTTATAAATCGATTAATCGTTAACTGGACCGTAGAGACTCTAAACTATGCCTTTACCTGACAGAGCAATCAACCCTTGATTTGACCAAAATTGTAAAAAAATATATATATATTTAATGTGAAAAGTTTGCATTTAAGATGATAAAAATATTTTTCGTCTGTCAATATGCTCTATCCAGAACCCCTGAAGTGGAAAACTAAGTTTCACCTGGTTTAAATTTTAAAAAAGTCTTCTTTAAGGAACCTTATGCGATCTGATTATTAATTGAAAAAATAATTACAAAACATGAATGACAAAGAGCAAACACCTATTACCTGAACATATCTCTACCACAGTCAAACAAAGAGGTTGCGGCATAAAGCTGTGGTAAAGCTTTAACTAGTTTGGAGCCAAATAGGGTATTTGCTAGAGGCTCACTTTAGTCTGGGTTAAAATCCTAAATATCTACAGTAGTCAGAGTATATTTTGGAACAAAACAAAATAGTCAAAACAACATTAACCAACATCAAAAGGAGAATCTATGGAAAATATTGATGACCACTGCTCTAAAAATTTTCCATTTTCGGACACAAATCATTTCCATTTTCACGGAGGCAAAGGTCGTGAGCCATTTTGCAAATAAAAGACATGTATTTTAGTTTTGGGATGTAAAAAATAAATACAGACATAACCCAAAAGATATTCTCAGCTTTGTGTATGTCTGCCACTTAAAATCAGAACATAATAAAATATTGAAATTTCAAGGCTTAATACTTTCAACACTTCTTCTTTGTGAACATTGTGAAAACTGTTATCTAAAATTCACACATTTCTGAATATAGCAGCTCAACTGCGAAACAAGTTTAGACCATCAGAATATAAAATGTTTTATATTTCCTTCCTCTTCTAAAAAACTGTTTATAACTATGGGTAAATTACCTCTTCTTTTAGTTTAATTTAATGTTATTCATGATACAGATGTTAGAAAGAATATATATTTTCAACAGAAAAGTCATAAAATGTATTTATGTCTTGATTTTTTCTACAGTAAAACTCCTATAGTGATAACAATATAGTTTGTGAAGAAAAGCTACAAGTGGTGTATAAAACTCTTTCTGAGCCATATTGATTTTTTCTTTGTCTTTTACAGTTTTTTTTTTTTCAAAACCAAGTGAAGAACAGATGCTGAAACATAATATCTAAGTAAATCTATCAGATCTCTAATCAGGAAAAATTATACACTCACTGCACTCTGGACAGTTTTTCCTAGTATGATGAGCTCTAGTGTTAAAACAAATGTTTACAGAAGAACATGATTTGACTGCATATATTTATATCTTGACAAAGTTGTTCACTGCTTTTTTAAGTATAGCCTCATCCAGCTACCCAAAAAATTCCAATACAGTTGTTTTAACTTTTTTGTCTATTGCTTGACATTACTCAATGTGCATCACAGTGTTTCAAATATTCAGTCTGTGTGAGCATGCAGGAAAAACAAAACAGTGTTTCATCACAAAGGTTAGAGGGTGAAAATGAGAAGAAAAACAAAGCAGTGCAAAGATCTTACACAAGCAGCAGGTAAATAAATTCAGTCTTGTTATCTTTGGCCTGTCAAAGCAGTATCAGATACAGAAGCTTGAAAAGAGCAGGAGTTATCTGGAAAAACAGAAATCAAGTCACTTATTTTTTTAGATGGAGCTTTTATCTTGCTGCATCTGTTAAGCATTTTTCTTTTTACAAGACTCTCCTAACTAAATAAAGAAAAATATAACTTTGTCAGTAATGTAATGTTTTCTGATTTGCTTTTTAGTCAGAATTTTAGGAGCAAAAAAATAAAGAAATATAGTAAATCTTAAACAAAATAGAATGATATTTTTACCCTTCCTACTTCCATTGTGTATTTCTGTTCTAGTTTCAACAGTCTGGGTTTATTGGAGTATCTTCCACACTTAATGGACTAATTTAATGCTAATGTGATTGTGTTTGAACAGGTGTATTACCCTAAAGAAAGGACATTAGGTCGCCTCAAAGTATTGCTAAAGTACCCTTGATTAAGGCAATTGCCACTTGTGAGTGAATAACCAAGAGTGTTTAGCATTTGTAAGCCATTAATCTGTCTCAAATAGACACGTTTTTACACAAGAAGTTATATGATCACATTTAAGGTTTCAGTATTTATCAACTTAAAATTATGTAGGCTAATATCAAAATACATGAAAATGTTTACCATCATATTTTATCATATTTCATTAGATCATGTTCTTTACATGCTGAACACAAAATCTCTGAGAATACAAAACAGTCTTCAGAAACTTTGACAAGGAAAATCAAAAAGCAGTAAATTCAATACCAAAATTGCCTGTTTGAATTGTGGTTTACAGAGTTTGACAGAGAAAGGGGTAGTTTTTAAGTAGAAAGTCTTAAGAAAAGTTCACACGTATACTGCAGATAGTTAATCCATCATGCATTCTTTTCACCACTATTGCTCTGATCATAAATATTGTTTTGAGCTAGAGAAGTTCTATTAAGTCCTACAGTGTATTTTGACATAGCAGGTCACTGATGGGACTCTGCTGATCTGACTAATGAAGGGACTGGGATAAACCATCTCTCACGTGCTTCCGTTAACCATCCCTGGGTTCATGTTGCAGCTTGCAGAACAGGTTTGGATGGATCCTCTAAATGATACATCAAAGTCAATGCCAGATTTTTTTCTTCATTATAATATTTTTTTATTTATATTCATGTATTTCAAATTAATGTGCGAATGCAAAAGATACTCAAATGTCTTGCACAGCTTCCCACGCAAAATATATATATTAATGGCAATGAGATTGCAGCAACCACTTTGGATCCAAATCACTTAAAGTGGACACAGTTGGCACTGAACCTGTATCTTTTTCCCAGTAACTATAATATTGTGTTTACACTGACTTCACACCAGTTAAACTACAGAGCAAATCTAAACTAATTAGTCCATAAATTATGTTATGTGAATGAAGTGCAATGAATAAAGGTAATAAGCATTTGGCCAATAGAGAAACTAGACAGGAATCCAAGAAAACACACAAAATATTTTTATATTTAAAAAAGCCCTTATGCTACTGAGCATAAATTATCATAAGCTAATTTGATAGTAACATGTAGCAATGGAATTTTTTTCATTAATATAGTATTGTACAAAATGTATGATTGAGTGGTACAATTTGAAAAACCAATTAAATATGCACAAAAGAAGCCCTGCTGTTAAATAACACATGACAACTTTATTTCCAAACTTTTAATGTTCCAGTCAGCACAGCTGGAGAGATAATCTGGAAGTGGAAAGAACACTGTCTCACCTTAAACAACCAATAACCAGGTGGCCCTGGAGGGATTTCGAACAGAGAAGTCTAGAGAATAAGCAGATGAGTACTCTAAGAGAGCATCAGAAAACACCTGGAAACATCAGATACCCTTTGCACATTTAGAAACTGTAACTGACAGACGCAACGGCAATAGTTTTATAGTGCTAGATTCTAATGCTGAAAAAAAAAAATCAGTCTAAGGATTTTTAAAATTGCAAATATTTCTGAGTGAAATTCTTCAATTAGAGAACATGTAGTTTGATGAGATGAGTTCAAAGCCAGTCTTTTTTTATTTCTATACATAATCCAGAGACGCAATATGGGAAGTGCAGTTTGCAAGTGGGAACATCACTGTTCACTGTTCTATGTTACAGTATAGTACTGACGGCCGTCATGTAATTTAATTAATAAATTCAACTGGACATTTTTGATAAGAATCTGAAAATCAGAGAATAATTAATATTTAAAGAAGACATTAGCCCCATATACATCCCAAAGCTTGAAATGCACATGCAACTTTTCATCAACACTTGAGTCACCTCTAGTGGACAAAAGGCATTTCCCCAAAGTTAACATTCTGTAAATGAGTTTTCTACTGATTCTCTCTATGTTCTTCCTCTTGACACATAATGCATGGACGTAATTTCTGGGGCAAGACGAGTACATTTTGGTTCCCTGCACTTTTTACCGTCCAGAACTAATGTTACGCTACAATACAAAGACACTGGTCGAGCACTATGACCCAGCAGAAAACAGCAGCTCAAGCTGCAGCCCGCTTCCCTGAGTTTGGACCACCCACAAGTTCCTGATTGGCCCTCCGTCTTTTCTTGTCTGACTGGCTGTCACCACTGTCACTCTTGAGAAGCTCACTTTACCAGCCTCTGATGCACCACTGAATCGGATCTGTGACTGGATGGTCACAGTGCTACTGAAGTCCTACGTGCTGCTGTAATTAGAACTACAGGAACGCAAGCCTTTATCTGTTCTTTGTGGTATATTTTAGTTTGACTTTTTAGATAACTATCAGTCTACGAGTTACGGCAAAAGATGACAGAATCTGCGACTGTAAGTTGGGCATTTGCTCATCTCATTGGGTCACATAATCTAGAAGGGTTGTAATATCAGGGGTATAAATTTACACAAATCTTTAAATTGGTGTCATGTGCGTGCGTCTGTTTGGTTATTAGACTCGTAGCCAGGATAGCTTTCAGCTACAGTATAAAAGCTTCAGATCTTCCAGGATAGTGTCCACAAGAAAAATCATTATGTATCTGGGAATGTTTAACCTTTTCGCCACAGATGCATTTGTAAGGTAGTACACAATGGTTGAAAAGGCAGGACTCTCAGTCTCCACTCTAAATTATCCTAGAGGGGTTCTATCAAGTAGATTCAAGTTGAGTCAAGACTCTGAGCATGTTAGTCAAGTGCACCCACTTATTCAGAATCTTAACAAAACAGGCTGATACTGTATGTTAAAAGTTGTCACAACTATGCTGAAATGAGGTTGATATGCATTTTAATTAGTGCAATGGCTCTTTTGACTAATATCAAGGGTTTCTCTTCCAGGTTTCTTGCCAGCTCAATCACGTGTGATGATCTTTGGAATGAAAATTGTCAAAAATAAGTAGAAATCAGGCTAGGATGCTGAGAAATAAGTTTGTTTGTTTGCTATGACAACATTGCCTCGACAACATTAACCAACTACCTGCCTTGCTTTCCATTATTGATTCTTAACACTGATTGCACCTACCAGCAGACAGAGAGAGAGCAACCCCCCCACCGCAAATGGCAAAACTGCCCCGTCGCAAAGTCGAATCTGAGAGCAGATGTAGTTGGGCCGGTTGATAAGTCAAGGAATTACTTGTAAAGGCAGGTGCCCCTTTCACCCCTCTACATCAAATCCTACATCGGAGTTCAGTTCAGCATCATATCCTTTTACTACCCAACTACAGCTTTAACCTTATTTCTCACGGTAAAGGGGAGCCCACATTGCTGTAAAAATGTACATCTCATTCAAAGATGGATCAAAGCTCTGAAGTTACATAGCACAGTTTTTTAAAAGAGCAGCACATCCGGAGCATTGATACGCACAGAGTGCTGTATACTGACCTGAAAAAATAAATAATTATGCCTCAAAATAAGCTAATACTTTGGTCAAATGCAGTCTTATTTATAGGGGTTTGTTTTAAGCATTGGAGCACAGTCATGTTGGAAGAGGACATCTACAATCAGTTCCCACAAAATTAGGGGACGGTTTGTTCAGCTCTTGGTATGCAAAAGTATTTAACAGTTATTCAGTTTTTCATTAGAACTAAGGTTTTAGGTACAACACCTGAATAATAACCACATAATTAACATAATTCAGCACCCAACAAAACGTTACATTTAGCAAATTACAATCAGAAAAGCACGATTCTCCTGGCAAACGCCAAACCCAGGGTCGTCCAGAGTGCCAATGGATCAGCGTGCATTTTCACCTTAGGGAATGTGCCTCCAGAGTCCAGCGGCAGAATTCTTTACACCACTTTATCCGAGACTTTGCTTAGCACTTGATGTTTGGCTTGGATGCAGCTGAATTTTTGGAATAAAAGTAATATCAGGACTGAATGTGTTTCAAATCATGGTAATATTGCCTTTACTTACTTTTCTAAAAGATGTGTTTTATTACCAACAACGTAGTGTCAATGCCTCTACTGCAAGTATGAATTAAATTTAAGGATTCAGGAACAACCATAGGCCAAGTGTTTCTGTAGCAAAGAAATTTTATCCCAGGGCACAAAATCTTATATCTGCCAAAAGCATTCCCTTCTACAGTATATGCCAACCTAGAACAGCATGAACATTCATAAAAACCAGAGACATGAAAAATGTAAGAAATGTCTTCAGGCTAGAGGCTAAACATGCTGCTTAAAATAAAGTAAACATGTTATTTTTGTTTATTGTAAAAAAAAAAAAAAAAAACTGCATCTTGTACATGTTGTGCTTCCACTACATCTGTTTAACCAAGAACATCTCCAGATTCTGCAGCATTATAAAAACAGCTGTCATTAAAATGGTGTCATATAATCAGTTTTTTTCAGTAAGCTGGTACAGCGTCGAAGAAGAAATGTCTTTCATTAACCAGGGATCGAGTAAATTAAATAACCAGAGGTAACACATTTTAGTAAAGAAAATAGATAAAAAAGGAAATGCAGATTCACAAGTAAAATTTAAAGGAGGTGCAAATAAGATAAATCAAACCAATGAGATCACCATGGCAACACTGTGCTCTTACTGTATAAGGCTCACTAAATAAACCTGACAAAAGTCAACTAGTGAACAAGTGCTTTTCCTTTTACCTGATGTCAAGCCTGTCTTAACCCTACTGCTCCAGTTTAAATTATTAAACAAATAGTGCAGTTCATTATTGCAGTAGCCTGCTTACAGTACACAGTACCACTGGTCAATCTGAGACAAAATGCCAAAAAAAAAAAAAATGGTACAATAAATAAATGAAAAACCTCGACCCAAGACCTTCATTTTGAAAAAAAAAAACATTGAAAACTAGGACTACAGTAGAAAGGAATAGTAGTCGGTTAGCTGTATCGTTTAGTTTTAGCTCTGACACATTTGAGTTAATTCACATCAAATTCATGCATATAAACCTTCAAGAAACATATTGTTGGACCTGACAGGACAACTGCAAAAACATGAATATCAGAATTTGTTTCAAGTAAAAATGTGTCCTATCTCTATTTAAAGTTGGAGACTGATCAGGTTTTAAATGGTACATTATATAGTTTGCAATAGATATATTTCATCTTGCATTTATTTAAAAACATCAGATTCAAAGTTCTGCATCAAAGCCTGTTTAGTAGGTCTATAAGCGCTGAACAAGGTAACATCTGATATATTTTTTAAGAGTTAGCAGAACTTTAAATCTTTCTTTCTCAAAAGCCTCCATAATTAAAAGGCACTCTTCAACGTCTCCTTAGAATCTGTAATCTACGTTCATTTTTCACATGTTGAGTAACCCCCTTGGTGCTATCGTTTTCCCATACTATGGCAACATTTCAGCTGCACTTTAATTTTTTCCCTAAGGAATGTAAGGCCAATTACACACCAGTTTTTCTCCCTGCATGCTGCATAAATTTACAGACCTAAGCCTCTTGAATGTACGTACACACACACCCAAACCCAGACACACACATTAAACGGGGCATACCCAAGTTCTTTAACCTCACATCCACAGCACATTACACACACAAGGATCGCTCAAGCTGGCATACTGTATGTAGCCATGCGCATTGAGGTGACCCCACACAGCAGCCACAAATGCACTAGGAGAGGATGAGCACAGGCCCTGATTTGGTTTGATCGCACAGTAATGTGCTGGGTTTAGATGGCTGTCCAGAGTGCACAACCCTCGGCAACTACATGGAGATAGAAAAATAAGACTGTCTGTTCTCATATTCTGCTGAGCTGCACAGCCAGAAAGGACAGCCCTATGATAGGAGTAGAGTGTCTACATTCATATACATGTGCAATAACAGCTGACTTTCTACAACCTGCAGTATGTGACAGAAAACACGCATTCCCTTAATACAGAACAGCTGTATATTGTTGACACCAATGCAATTTTCCAGCTATTACATTCATGCAATTCATACATGCATTTAATTTATACATACATAGATTTGGAATGCAGAGAAACAAGGGAAATTTAATAGGAGAAGAGAAATCATATACATTTAAAAGTTTAAACAAATGTATGTTCTTCACATGGTTTGTCTTGCTGTCAAAAGTTTACTCGACTTTCACCTTGCATTAGGACTTTGAAACTCTCGTGGCTTGATCGAGGCAAACTAATCCTCTTTTGTTCTCTCTCAACGCTAAACCTTTCCTGAATTACAGAGCTATCCTGTTCTGCATGCCCTGCTTTAAGCTCAGTTAACTCCCTTAAATGTGACTGTTTTTGTGTGACTGTTACATCTCAATTTTGTTTCCTTCAGATGACTGACAGATGATGGAAACACTAATTAGAATTACCTTTACTGATACTGAGACAGTTTTTTTTTTTTTTTTTTACGTATTGTTTCTCCTATATAGAAATGCACTGGCACTGAAATTCAGAGGAATTAATAATACTGAAAACAAAAATATCCTGATGGTTAGAGCTAGGACCTTCAGAATAAAGAGGATTTTCAGCTTAACTTTAAGATTTAGCTACAAGACTTATGCTCAGGACAATACTGTAATTGAATAAGACATTTGCATAAGGATTACCGGTGGCCAGTTCTAATTCTTTATATTTAATACCACAAGGAGTTATTTTCAGTCAAAATCGTAAAGGTTGTAAGGAAGAAACTTAAAGCTTAAACACAGTCGACCTTACCATGATGTGCAGTGAATGGTCAAATAAATACTCAAAGAGATTTAAACTCTGCGCCTTGAAACATCATGACTAATATTGTAGTGGCCTAAATGCATCTGTGCAAGTGGAGATTTTACTTGAAGCGTAAATGTTCTGCCTGAAGCACACAGCTTTCCCTGAAGCTATACATACATAGAGAAAATGATAAGTCTACACATTTTGTTACACTTCAAGAAAATAAAGAGAAGACACAAGAGATAAAATAAATAACTAAATATATTGTAGCCAATCAATAGGATTAAAGAAATTATTACCATATTTATGGGGACAAATAAAGCAGCATATTAGTACAGATTGTTTTTAGTAGTACCAATACCAAGTACAAGTTATTGGTCCCTCATAATTTGACAGATTGTGCAAGTTAACAAGTGGTGAGCATGTTCCAACAGATCCAAGACTTAACATGGAGAAATCTTTATTTTATTATTTTGTCATTTGTAAGTTAATCGGTTCAGAGTTTTGAGAGCATAGGAGTGATACCTTTAGATTTGCCATCACAGGTGAGAACATGTGCAGCTTCATTTGTATGTACTATACCCTTTAATTCAGATGTTTTAAAAAGCTTATGCAAAGATTCTTATTATAATGCAATCAACTTGTCTCTAAGGCATGCATATGCAATCAGCTGGTTTTCTGAAGACAGAAAACTTTAACTGTGACTGTATGATCTGACTGAATTCTCTCAGTAAAGTGGTGTGAGATATTATGTTGTGAATTTGCACTATATAAATAAACTGAAGTGAATTGAACTGACTGAAACTCACTGGCGACCTGTCTAGGGTGAATCCCACAATTTGGCCATACACTGCTAGAAATGGCCCCACCTCGACCATGACAGATAAGGAAGGGAGCGAGGAAGGGAGGTTGACGGATGGATGGATTAGAATTAAACTGTAGTGGGTTCTGATTGCTGCTTGCTTTTTATGGGAGACCAACAGGAGTCTCTCCAGCACAGAGGTCTCAAACTCAGATCCTGAAGGGCCAGTGTTGTGCACCCTTCAGATGTTACTCATACACTACAGGCTTGAATAAAATGGCTACATTTCATTACTAACCAGCAGTCAAGCTCTGCAGAGCTCTCTTATTTAGCCTATATTGGAATCAGGTTGCAAAGTTGGCCTTTTGGGACTGGAGTTTGAGACCACTGCTCTGGATCCTTAATAATGTAGAATGTCAAGGCAACAGGTCTAAGCTGACTGAAGACCTTTTGCAGACCTCTTTGCTGTAAGTAAATATGTATGCATTTATGTGAAAAATTGTTGTTGTTTTTTTTTAAGGACATCCTTAATTTCAGAACAGTCCAAGATAAGCACTTTTTGTGATTTTTGTTCTTTTTTTTACACCAGAATTTACAATTTTTTTTTAAGGAAGACCTTAGAAGCACAAAAAGAATTTAAAATTGCAGCCCTTGGTATGAGCGATATATACCGAAACGTCCTGACTGACTAACACATCCAGCTGTAACAGCCTTTTTCTGTCCATCATGTTATCTGGCATGCAGATTAATCATCTCACAGATACAATTTTTGCCCAAGAGCTGAATCACAGTGGTTAAAAAGATATACCACCAAGGAATCAGATTTATTTATTAATCTGCTTTTATTTGAACATTGTAATATCAATTTGAATCAATGATCTTCATGAAGGATAAAGTTAGGTTTTTTTTTTTATTTGTAAAGCATAACATTTTTAATTTGTGTGCATTAACCTCAAAAACATAAGTAAATATACTAAGGGGACTGTTTATTTTTTGATGTTTGAACAATACTGACATTTTAATCAGGAACAGGCTATATTTAACTTGCAAGTGTCTAGAGACAACTAAATATCAATAAAACATCCCTGGCAAAAATAACCTTGAATTTTGAATGGTTAGTCCTTTTTTGTGTGTGGGGGGGGGTGTGTGTGTGGGTGGTATGTGTGTGCAGAGAAAAGGACAGGTTTAAAATCCAAACTATGTTTAATATTTGCTTCATTATTGCTCTGACTTGCTTTATAATTACTTTCATGTTTATTTGTTTTTTGTTTTGTTTTTTTCCCCAGACTTACAATCTGCAAACCAGATGGGCATATGTAGGCAGCTTCATGACATGTTGCCAAGTGTGGCAGGCAAAGCAAACAGCACATTACAATTCCATGAAAGCAATTAGCAAAGTGTTTAACACCTCCTAATGTCTGAAGCTCTAATCAGTTGCACCATGATAGACGCTAGATTGAAAGGGTGAAAAGAGTGAAAAGGGATACACAAGAACTGTGGGCAAAGGGCAGGTCAAGAGTGAACTTAATGTGTAAAGGAAAGATTGAAAGATTAATCTACTGAACACTTACACTCAATCACTCCATCCTCCACAACCGCTGATTTATTACCGCTTAAGTAAAGCTCAAAATAAAAGGAAAAAGAAATTACTTTTTAAGTAAATAAAAATATCAATACTAAGACCAGAATTTGCAGATTTGAGGTCAGCACCAACAAAGTGGAACCATATTTGAAAAGAATAATGGTAGATAATATTTGACAAAGGGAAGAACACAAACCTTAGACAAAAAATGAACACCACCAACTTATCTGGATATTTAATATAAGACTGTGGTTTAAACTCTCAGTATGTAAAGTGGTCACGCAGTCACATGTATTTGAAAATAGTCTGTCTATTAAAGGTGAGCAGGTAAGAAGAATTCCGACTTATTCTCTTTGAAGGAGCTAGTCATTTTACCCCTTTGCCATTTCAAAGTTTGGCAGCTCTGGTCCTTTGCCACCCAACAATGTGATGCAAAAAGATGCCAAAAAGAGCAAAATGTTTCACAGCAACGACGTGTCACTTCATCCCCACATTGGCACTGTTGCATCTGCTTTCACAACCAGCACCAGTCATTAAAAGTAACCAGTCATTTAAAGCAATGTCATTATTATATCAAATACTATGGAAAGCAAGTTATTGGACCATAATATGGCTTTATAACCTGTAAAGGTTGTTTGTGATATCATCGTGATAATCATGATCTGGCTAATTGGGTTCTTCAAACACACCTGTTGTTTATGATTAGTGTGGCTGGTTTGAGTTGTCTGAGATAATTGTGCGCTCATGTGTTGTTTTAAAAGGGGATATGTATCGATAGTAGAAACAATGATCCAATTTCTATTGGCTGCTCACCAAGGCCAAAGAACATGCTCAGTTTTTCTCCCAAACAGAACTAGAGCTTTTAATGGAAGGTTATGCAGAATTTGAGTTGTTAATTAAAATGACAGGGAACACCTCAAAGTCTGCTAAAGCCAGGAGAGAGGGCTGGCAAAAAGTAGCAAATTAAATGCGGAAATACTGTCCATGGTAGATGTATCTATCACTTTCTACAATATGTATTTTTGCATTTTAATATTTTATATTTACTTTGTTCCTTTTTTGTCAGAGCCTCCACAGGACCCACTTGAACATGCGGACAAGTAAAAGTGAAGTACAAGAATATTCAACAAAATGGTAGCCTTTGATTATTATGCTGTATTTTAAAAAGCAACTTCTTCCTCTTTTTAAAAGCCACGGTGAAATTATATATTTGTCAAACAACCACCAAGAAAAAGGATGAAAAAAACAAAACAAAACAGGTGTTCCTGCACCACCACACTATCCCCAGCAGAGGAGCTGGCGCTTGGGTTAAATGAAAACCAAACCATTGAAGAGTGCATCCCTGGTGACAGCTCTTCCTCAGACCCAAAGCCAGGGACCAGTAGCAGCAACACCTTTATTACTGGTAGGCTAAATTAGCTTTTAATTCTTTTAGTACACTGTAACATTATTTGTTGCTGCATTAAATGGAGCCGAGGCAGAAGTTTAACTGAAGAAACTGCTCTCCTACATCCACCGCCATCCACCCACACAGCCAATCAGCTTTGAACCAGACCTCCACGAAAGCCAATCGGCATCCAAAGCTCATCTTAAAAGGCCTCTACCTGTTCCCAAGCAAGTGGTGGCTGAGGCATATGCAGTAAGTTGTGTACTTTTTCTAACTTGCATAAAAGGAATACACTATAACACTTTGTAATACCTATTTATTTCCATTGCACAGTAGAGTTAAACCCTCTCAGATGACTGTTCTATGGAAGAATTACCTGTAAGAGCATAAATAACTTTACACTAATTTGTATATACTTGTGTACCTATTCTTTCTGTCTGCAATGTGCAGGAGTCCATAGCTGGTGTAAGACCTACAAAAAGGCTTGAAGAAGAATCTGCACAAAGAACTGATACAGAGGTGGACAGTGTTGTACTTTTACTTTTTACTTTTGTTGCATGAGGCAGGTTTTGACCCTTTCTTTTTCTTTCACAAAATGACACAGGGTGACATCCGTTCCCTAAATAAACGGCATCTTCAACAAAAAAGTTTAGTTTAGTTTGCAGTTTGAAGAACACCTGCTTGCTTCTGATGATTTCCTTTGGCGTAAGCACAAATTTCACGAATAGCTAACCAATGAGTCTTTGTGTTATGACTCATCCAATTAGACTAGTTTTCACTAGATGTGGAGGGCGCCAATGATCTGCATTGGATGGCACACATGACGTGAAATAAATATTTATAAAACTTAAACCAGGGGTAACAAATTAAAAATCAGCGGGCGGGGTCCGAATAAAGAAAATCATCAACCAGTAAAGGTCCGGAGACATTTTTAATGATCCGTTACTTTAAACAGAATTTAACACGGAAATAAAATGAGGTGTTTATGCATTCATGTCATACATTGAATAAAAAAAAAATAGAACATTTTTCCATTTTAAAATATAAAGTGTTTTTTGATTTAGAGAACAACAATCATTCAGTTTGCTATATAGACATTTTCCTGATTCACATATTTTTTAAAACACTCTGCAACTTATCCTTGCTCCTCCCGCAACAGGTTGCCGTCATAAAAATGGAAAAGACATGGCTACGACAGACTTCCCTATCTCCTCCGATTATGAAGCCGCGATCTAATCCTGCTTACATGAAATAAGCCTGCTCACGAGTAGGCTTAAGCTTGTGCACATGTTGTTATGACAGCAAGTCCAGGATGAGCGTTAAAGAACCAAACAATCCAAGATCATGCCAAATCATCAAGAATCAAATCCAGCTGAGTTAGTGACGTACGAAGAACGGGGCCCTGGTCATAACTCTCATATTTTGAAATAGACCACGAACCAAAGGGGAAACTAAAATAAAAATCAATAAGATAATTGGATTAGACAAATATCTTCATGAAAGCAAGTCAAATAAGTTTGGCCTGAAATACGAATTATGTTCTATGTGTATTGGGGTTTGCCATAGAAAAGCAGGAGGCAAGGACTTCCATGTCATTCTTGATAAGGATTTACAATCAATAATATATTTAGGTCTGGAGTAATTTGCTCACAACTGTTAATGTATTTTAATCATTACCAAGAAATATCTATTAAAACCAAATATCCCCCACCCCACTTTATAGTGCCAATTCATTTTGGTGTGTTGCATTAACGTGTTTTCACTTCTGTCTGTGTAAGGTTAAAAAATATGTTTCCGGTAACTGCATTGTCTAAATATTTTACTTTTAGTACTGCAGCTTGAAGGAGCCATGCCAAGGTTACTGAACTCTTTTGTGTTAAATTGTTCAATTGGCTTTCTGAACAAGTTAAAGAGGGTGTTATATAGGGGTGGGTATTACCAAAGACGTCACGATTCGATTCGAATCACGATTCATATGCCACGATGCAATTCTATCACGATGCATCACGATACTTGAATTATTGCGATGCATTGCAATATTTTCTCCTCCATGTTTTGTTTTTGAATGACTCTGCGCAGTATCCCACGGCCGGAAATGCTTGTGACACAAGGCAGCGTGCGTCAACACATCCGCAGCGACATCTACTGGACTGGAAGTTGTATTACACTTGTTTTTGGCTGATGTTCGCCAACCATTCATGCAATTTTATTTATTAATTTTTTAAAATTAATAATCGATACTTGGCGTCAAGAATCGATGCAGTAGATCACGAAAATTAGAATCACGATGCATCATCATGACGATTATTTTGCACACCCCTAGTGTTATATGTCTGTTGTTTTTAAACACTTATTATTCTTCTATAATAGACCCGAAAGTAAATAAAACCTCACTCCTTAATATGTAATTAAGCACTGTTTAAACAGGACAGTCATCCCGGCGTCTATTTCACGAAGCAGGTTTTACAAACTCAGATTCAAGTCCGCCAAGAATCCTCTACCTATAAATATTTCATTTAATTCTTGTTTTTAAAACTTAATGTCTCTAATGGACCTGGTGGTGAACTATTTTATTTTATGCACAAAATTACAACAAAAATCTGTCTAAATCAGGAAATAAAACTAATGTGATTAGCTGTAAGGTGAGGGGAGACAGAGGATACTTCGAGTTTACTGAACAAAACCTGCTCGTAACCAGATTAGCTCTGGGGAGAATGTTACAACGGTGACTGAAACAGAGGTTGAGGAAACTCTCTGTTACATGGAAAATTCAGTTTCAGATTATTCAGCTTTAGAAAACTTAAGAGTTTTCAATAAACCTGCTTCATGAAATGGACCTGAGCTTAGTTACTGGCAATGTCCGTTCCTTTCAAATTACACACTTTTATTTGCTTTCTTGTGCAAATAACTTCATCATGTGAAGAATTTAAAAGAATCTTAAACTTTTGTTTATTCGACCTAATGATTTCACAATACTCCTCCGCCTTCTATAGTCACTCCTCCAATAGAAAACAGCCTCTTTGGGATGGTCGAATGGAAGATGGGTAAGAATAGTGTTAGTGCATCAAATTCTCTAGGGAATGTTTCCCCTTCTGATCCATAGAGCCTATGAGCATACCTAATGAAGTGGCTGTAGAGGGTAAATGTGCCAGTTTCGCTCTGTGACTGTTGCTGCGTAGGAGGCTTATCATTGGGGGATTAACTTCAAGCCCCTAGTTCTCCCTGTTTTTAACACATGACCTTGATGTATGATAAAGGTGCAGAAAACCATGCCTTGTTTAAAGCTTGCAAAAAGATTCTAAAAGCTATGATTTACATTACAAAATGCACAAGACTTCATTCGAAGGATTTCATAAT
>NW_015150479.1:2190055-2194074 GCF_000732505.1 Cyprinodon variegatus
GAAAAAAAGACAGCATAATGATCACATAATGAAAACAATATGCAAATGGAGTCCAGATTTCCAGTTTTTCAGTAGGTTGAACAAAATGATTGTAAAATATGAGGGACTAAATCATTTTTTAGAACACAATCCATTTAAACAAGTGGATAAATTACATCATTTTAAATATTTTTTTCATTTCAAATACTTGCTTAAAAAAAGACCAGATGCTGGGTTTTCTCCTTTTAATGCTTTCCATTTATGCTTTGCCAGTTGTGGTAATATCAGTTGAGTGATTTGGCTATTCAAAAATATACCTCTTTTTGCCTTATAACTTTTGGGTAAATTTATGTTATGGGTCATTGTCCATCCATATTATAAAATACCAACCACTCAGTCTGGCTGCATTTGAGCAAACTGTATTTCTCTTAATACCTCAGGATCCATACAGCTGCTTTGGTCCTGTGCAACATCATCAATAAACACTAGTGACATGGTGCCATTACAGCCATATATGCCTCACCCATCTGATAGAGGTGGATCTTGGTTTTATCTGTCCAGAGAATATGCTTCCACAAGCGTGGTGGCTTTTTTTAGCAGACAAGAAAAAAACTAGTATTTTTATTTTTTGGGCTTATGGGAGGCTTGCACCATGCAGTGAACTCTGTATTAACTTCCATGCAGTATTCTCTTTATGGTAGACTTTGATATTGCTACACCTACCTCCTGCAGAGTGTTGTTCACTTGGTTGGTTGTTATGAAGGGATTTCTTTTTAACTTAGAAATATCCACTGTTGTCTTCTGTGGGTTTGCAGGTCTTTTTACAATGAGTTCAAATGTGATTCTTTCTATGGGTGAACAAATCTTTGGATTTTTACACTCCTATAATTGTAGCAATTTCTCAGATTGGCTTTCTCTGTGTTGGCAGCATACAGTGACTTGTTTCACCTGTATGGAGAGCTCTTTTAACCACTTCTTTTCTTTACAAATCCTTCTGCAAGCACCGCACCTCAAATCAACTCCACGCCTTTAATCTGCTTGACTGAGAGTGACATAACGAGGGAACTATCCACACCTGCCCCAGAAATAAATATTGAGTCAACTGTCCAATTACTTTCTCTTTAAAAGCAGGGTGGCACCTGTTAAGGAGCTGGAACTCCTATAGCTTCCATCCATTTCAATGTGGATATCTTCAAATGAAAACTGGAGGTCTTCGGTTTATGCGTATATCTATATCTATTATGACTTCAAGTTGAATATGTTTCATTAAACAGGTAAATAAACTTAATGTGTACTCTTGTCCAACTATTTAAGGATTTTGGCACAAAAGGTCAAATATTTCTCCCCAAAGGACCACTGTCACATGGAAGTAGATACAACATATGACACAATGATTACACCCTTGTGTTTACATAATTTACATCAAAATAATTACATTTCATAAAGAAATGTGCTCTCCATAAAAATTCTCTTTGACCATAAAGATCTCCAAAAATAAATCATTCATACATGCAAAGCATTTGAAAATGTAATCTTAATAAAATTATTTATCTGAACTTTAAACTTACAACACGGGCAGGTCAGATTTTAGGACAACTTGCATGTTTCTGGTAATACAACGTTTGGAAGGGTTTAGCTATAGCACAGTCTAACACCAAATCAAAAAATATATCCTAGAGGAAAAAAAATAAAATAAAAAAACAAAGAGTTGCTAATGCTAGCAAGAGGAATATGAGGTTTGGGCAGCAGAGCGTGGATTACAATATAGTGGGGTAGGTTTAAATAAGATGAAACCATTCAAAGTATTTTCTAAAAGGCTTTAGACCATATCATTGCATCTTCCATCCTACAAACACTGACTTCAATTTTTATTATTTTTATTAACTTGTGTTAAGGTTTATTTCCTGTTTTTTTATTTTGCTTTCATAACTTCCATATTTAGCTCATAGTGCCATTTTTAGCTGCTCCATTAATTAGGCATACCTGTGATTTGTGGTAAATGACGGCCTACTTGAAGTTGCAGGGCCTCAAACAGGGTCTTACAAGCAACCTAAAGGCTGTAGCGGGTGACAGGTTGATGGACCTTTTTAGGGACAATTGTGAGGAGGGTCAGAGTGCTGCTGCTGGGAAGGATTTTGACATGGTTGGGTAGGAAATAAAACAGAGGCAAGATGGAGCTACCTACTTTCCAAGTGGTATACAGAAACATTAATGGAAACAATATTTATACAATTACTAACTAAATACAGGACTCTCAGTACAGACTTTTTGTACATGTCCACGCACATTCTCCTCTGTGGTAACTACCAGTAACTTGCTGTCTGCCTGAAATATTTTCCCAAAAGGCAAAAGAGAGCAGGTGGTTAGGAGAAATCTTAGACATTCTGGTCAATGTCTGGATTCTGTGACCTCAATAGTTTAATATTTAAATGGTAGTAAAAGAAGTACACATCTTGCCAATGCCTGTTTTTTGTTCAAATTATATTTAAAGAAATAACTCAAACAGCATACAGCTGTTAATAAAGTTTCACCTGATAACAAGTAGCCTTCCCCTGTCTATCCTGATGCTTTCTTGTCTTCTGTTTCTCTCCATCTTCACAGCTTATGAGATTTGATAAGTTTTAAGCAGTTTCTTAAATATACAGCTGTCAAACCACAGATAATAATAAAAATACTAACAATCTTAAATGTTATCCTTGTTGATATCAGTTATCTGATCAGCATTATCCGACACATCAGAGCCACCATGTAGCGTTACTGTAGATCTGAATTAAGACATTTAAATCCTGTAACTTGAGAGTTTGGTGATGCCACATTTTTATTTTGTGATTCACCATAAATTATAACTGTCTAAAAAAAAAACAAGTTCCCTTATTTTCATGTCATGTTCTGTTGCAAATACTAGAGATATTGGAGACCTGGAACAATGCAATACTTTTTAATATTTGACTCTGTTGGTTTGAATCAGACAGTCAGACCAGATTTTTATACAATAAACCAACATGTGTGTCAATAATTAAAACAATATAGAGTTTATTAATGACAGAACATTTTTCAGATTTTGTGTTTTAGTTTCAAGTCAGATGTTGCTAACGATGCTAGACTTTCAAACCATGCAGGTTAATGCTCAGTCACAAGAACAGACCAAGTAAAAAAGTCCATTTAACTTTTTTTGTTTCACTCTTTAAAAAGTTTTAAAATGTATTTATCCTTCTCCCTCTTCAGTTTTATTCTCTCTGGCCATCTTTAGCTGCCTGTCATCAGACTCCAATATCATCCGCCACACTGCCCAGGTCCAAATACACAGCAAACAATAAGCAGGGCTGCAAAAACATGTGTGATGCGAATTCCAAAACATGTGCAAACAAGCACAAAAACAAATGTAGCAAAAAACACTGCAAACAAAAAAGAAATAAGCAGCAAGCAGGTGGAACAACTACCTGTTTGCTGCTTTGCTGATTTCTTTTTTAAAAGTTCTGCGCTGAAGCTTGCTTTCCTGTTTGTACAGAGGGTCTGGTCCAATATGTTTTTCTCTCTGTTCTGTTTTGTGGAATTAATTTTTTGTCTTGCATCATTTTTTCTTGCTGTGAGTGGAGCATTTTGTTTTTGCTTGCAGCTTTTCTTGTTTGGGTTCTTTTTGTTGATTGTATTTTATTGATTGAAGCATTTTTTGTTAGAAGAGTTTTTCTGCTGCCTTTGTTTTTTTAGGCTTTTGTGTTTTCAAGTTTGCATCACATGTTTTTGCAGCTCGGAATCGTTTACTAAAATTTGCCACTGTACCCCCCCTTCAGTTTTCAAAGAAGCGCTTTCTGGAGTGTGTGTACTGCAAGAGGCAGTGACAGGTGGAGAGCTGAAGGAGTATAGGACATATTGAGTGATGTGCCTCTGTTATTGATCAGATCATATGCAAAAAAAAATATCTGTTACATGCAGAAAAGGCAAGGTGGCGGTCAGAATTTAATGTCAGACCGCCACTTTGGTACCCCATATGTGTCAGCAAATACACACATTTTGGTCACGGCTCAGAAGGACAAGATTGA
>NW_015150479.1:2194152-2203777 GCF_000732505.1 Cyprinodon variegatus
AGGACATATTGAGTGATGTGCCTCTGTTATTGATCAGATCATATGCAAAAAAAAATATCTGTTACATGCAGAAAAGGCAAGGTGGCGGTCAGAATTTAATGTCAGACCGCCACTTTGGTACCCCATATGTGTCAGCAAATACACACATTTTGGTCACGGCTCAGAAGGACAAGATGGAGCGTAGTTGAAGGTACGGTTGATACAAAGGGAAAAACCCAGGCCAGAAAAGCTCAGCCGGAGCTGGACATCATAATGTTGGATTTAGAGGCAGATCTCATCATAAAAGTAGAGCCCCAGAATCTGGTACCACCAAATTTTGCTTTTTGAAACTTTAATTTATAGATAAAAATATAAAAACTGCATTTAGTCCCCTTTACTCTGATATCCTTGAAATGCATGTAAACAAAAAATATTATCCTGAAAGTCACATAATTAATTTATTAATATTATTAATGAATTAATAATTAATCAATTAAGTAAATAGTTAGCCTGTATGTAATTCAATCTCAGTAAGAAAGCTGTTGTTTGAAGGTCTCAACAAGTTTTTTTTATTTACATTAGTTTAAACAGCATCATGAAGACCAAATAAATACCCAGGCAGATCAAATGTAAATTTGTTGAATCTTTTAAAGTAAGTTAAGTTTTAAAACAATACATTGAAGAACTATGTTATCCAAAAATAATATGCAGACATCCACAGCTCAGAAGAAAAAAAAGATACTGTTTGCAGTTATGTGGAAAAGGGCAGATTAGACCAAAGTTTTAACTAACTGGCTTACTTGCAAAACACTGATATGGAAAATTTACCATAGAAATCACTGTGACGTCCTCATTCTGAACCATGGTGGTGGCAAGTTATACTGTAAGAATACCTTTCTTTACCTGGCATAATGAAATTACAGAAGCTACTTTGTGATTGTCTTATCACATAATATCCCATAAAAACTGAAGTTTGTGAATATAATGTGACAAATTTAGAAATGCTAAGGGTGTGTAATGGTCTTGAAAATTGGTGCAATTTTATTTCAGAATGTAACTTTAGAACATTTGACAGCCTATATTTTCAGTATAGTTTGACTGAAGCTTAAAACAAAGGGATATTTCTTTCCATAGTTTTGGTTTAATTAGCTTATATTTTCTGGCTTACCTGGGTTGTACAGGCACCTAATAGTGACACATTTTGGTTATCAAATCTATAAATTATCATTTAAAAACAGTATTATATGACATAAATACAACACTGCATTGATTTGCATAATAATAAAGAGCAATCAGTTAGACAAACAAATTTGACTTTAACCAGGATGAGAGACACAGTGATGGTGATGAAGTAAAGCATCTAAACTTCATCTCAAATACTACTTAGATCAGCAGGTGAACTGCTAATAATCAAGGAGACTCCACCCTTAAACCCAGTTTAGTTGGCTGAAACCCAGAGTACATATCCACCCTTCCTGTCTGCACATCCCTAAAATAAACATGAAGTAAAATCTGTAATATAGGCCTCATAAAGTAAAGCACCATTGGCATGCGGTACATGGCATAGTGAGAGCTAAGAGGCAAGCCAACCCCACCCCCTTCTCTGCAAAATTATCATTACAGAGACAGAGTGGGAAGAGCGACAGAGGGTGAGGGGAAGTGAAAGGGATAAGGGCGAGGCAGTTGGACCATCTTCCCAGAGGCTCAATCACATTTAATGCCTGGACGAAGAGACAGAACTATCTGCTGGTCACTAATGTTAATATCAGCAAAATAATGAAAAGTCGGCTCCAGAATTACTGCTTTGACATAGAGAGCTAAAAATGGAAAGATGGCATACAATCAGTATTTGTCAAAGTGTTTTACTTTCTGCCAACCATCTTTTTTTTTTTTGATATACATCTCTGTTTGACTCTCTCTTCCCATCTCCTACCCTCATTCCATCTTTAACTGCAACAAAGGGATTAAAAAGGATTACTTCTGACATGTCAATGTGACGCTTGTGATAAGTATAGTGGGATTTTTATTTTCTCTTGCACTCCTAAGTCAATATGATAAGCATACAAAGAAGGAAAGAGGTCACCATACATTATAAAGAAGATAGAGTGTGAGATAACATAAACTTAGTGTATTGAAATGTTATATCAACAAGAGCAAATGCTACATTCTGTTTCTTAGACAACAAAACTTTCACAAATTTGTGAAAATGATTGCCAAAGTTCCAGCTTCACTGTGTTTGGGTCCCATGTAGGACTACTCAAAAGTGGGATATACAGTATCTGTCATTTTGAAGCTTTCCTATGGAAGTAAGGATAAGCAGTGATGCTACAGAGACATTGTGTATAAATGAGGGTAAAGACAAGTATTGTTTTGGATATGAAATCCTTTTCATGTGATTCAAAGGACAAAAACGGGTTTGAGGTGTTAAAAAAGTTCAAAAGTCAGTGCGACTTAAGCAGCCAGCTGACCAACCACACTTCCTTCGCTCAGACAAATGCAGCCAAAATTATTCTATAGAACCAAAATAACCATAATATCCCAGTCAAGCCAAAAATGTTTTCATTACAGATGGTTTTTACAAGATAATCAACTTGTTTAAACATATAGAAAACAAAAAATATGGGTTTCATATTATGCACTTCAAAAAAAAAAAATTGCGGCTTCAGCACACATATGCTTGCATTGTCTTGATTATATTATAAACAGGATGGTGTGGTTTCCGTTTGTTCAAATCTTGTGTTTGTTGTGGATATTGGCATAGCAGAGGTATTGCTATGATGTGTGCTCTCTAAATGTTCAATTAGGCATCTGTACATAAAGATAACTGTATCCATTACAGTTCTCCAAAATTCAGCCAATTGCCTTCTTATTAGAGTTAAATAATATCATCACATTAGTCCAGTTTATTTTACTTTTAATAGGAATTAAATTCACTTAAGATATTATTTGTTCCAATGTTTGGATGAGAAGGAAATTGTAGAAGAAAACAATTACAACCCCACATCAGCCCAACTCTCTGTTCTGATAACAAAACATTAGTCCAGACTTAAAGAACTATGAACAATTAAAAAAAAAAAAATCTAAACATGTTTTTAAACTAGAGGGGCACCAATCCGACTTTACTTTGTTGATACCAATTGCAAAACTAAGTAAGGACATTTTGTGATGGTCCCTTGATAAAAGCAGTATCTTTTAAAGGCATCGTCCACTTTTTTTTCAGTCTATTGAAAGTTGCCTTTAATACGATCTAAAATTGATATTGCTGTGGTATTATTGTTTTTTTGTTTTTGTTCTTTGCTTTTTTTTTAGAAGTTTGTGTTTACATATTTTCTGTTTAAAAACCCTTTAAATCTTGGATTTTATCTAGACGTCATTCTATCGTTTTACATGACCTTGGTAAAGCATGCACTTGGTAAACAATGCATTGAAATATATGTCCCTAAACGTTTTAACTTATTTGCAGATGTAACACTGTGAATTATAGTGCATTCTGTTGAAGCGTTTATATACTGAAGGTGGCAGAGTTTCTTACTTTTGCTGGACATAAGATTTATATAAAAATTTCTTAGTTATATATGCAGGAATCTTTATGCACACTGCTTGATTAAAGGTTTTTTTCTGCATACAGGAATGTTGCTATAGAGATAGAGAGACTTCACATAAATGTGTAATATTTTTAGAGTCCATTAAATTACTACCAGGTGATCAAATAATGAAAATTGTATAAGTAATGCATTAAGTTTTTAGAAAGGGTCATAGGTTAATTGGACAAGTAATGCTTTAATATGCTGCAAAAACATAAACATGCATGTTGCTGAGTAACCCAAGAGATTAGTTTCAACAAAACTGGCACAGGTAAGACATAATAATAAACAAATACATAAACAGTAGTAGATATTTGCAAAGAGTATGCGTATCAGGAGATTCTACTTATTGCCAGTTGTCTGCAGCTATAATTTTAGTCCTGGTACGCCTCCAAATGTCTCAAAAGACATTCAGCTCACACTGTGAAAAGTCTTATCTGAGGAAACTTACAGTGTGTGAGGAGATAAAGTTTCAGAGGCTCACTGTGAGACACTTGCCCAACATGAGCCTTGCTGCTGTGATCAAACCGTTCAGTCACAGGGTGATCTGCCTAACCGGTGGATTACACCGGCACCCCTGAAGGATGAGAACTGCAGTTTTTAAAGAGGAAATTCTGTATGCAGAATGAAGGCTTTGTGACTCATTGTTCCAGCAGAGGTGCAAATGTAACTGTGCCAAAATACAGTTGACAAAAAGTTCAAGAAAATAGCCTGGGGTGCCTGCTCTGTCATTTTCAGAGAAAGGTGTTGAATGTTTTTTTTGTTTGTTTGTTTGTTTGTTTTTTGAGGGGGTGGGGGTTAAATTATTATTATTTATTTTTTTTTATGTGAAATTTGTTATCACATCCTGGCTTTGTTTGATCAGATCTCACTCAGTTGCAGCTGTTGGTATTGGATGCATCCGTTCTGGCCTGCAGCCCAGAGGAAAACCTCAACCTGATCCAGCTGCTGGCAGACTGCACTCAGGTAGCCTCTAAATTGGCTTATCTATGCTGACCCTGGCCGGCTGATTAACAAACAGTGCTGTATGGCAGCACAGAGCGCTGGATTAGGGACGTGGTTTCTATGTGTGTTTGAAAGTGTGAGTGGATCATAACCGTGGCACGGACAGGTGCTTATCTCATTCCACTGGTGTAAAGCCCATGCGTGACTCTGACTCGGAGAGGCCCAACACTCTGCATCAAGTCTCTCTCTCTCACACACACACATTTTTAGTCTATTGGTTGCTGGAAGCCTCCCAGTTGTGTAGCGACCATGCAATCCCACCTCTCATCCTACATGGCACGCGCCCCCTCTCTCTTTCCAAGCTGCTGCAAATCTACCCCTAAATACAAGAATCACGCTCAAAACACAACAGTGTCACTATGCAGGCGGCGGTGGAAGGTAGAAAAGACGCTAGGACCCCCCCACCCCAAAACACAGACACACACCCCACTCTCTGCCACTGCAGTATCGCTGTCAGATGATGATATTGGAGGTAATGCCATTATACTTAAAGATAATCTATAAATAGAATATCTGTAGCCTTCTCGGGTAATTCAGGGAGCAAGCATCACAAAAACCACCTGTTCTGCGCCCACACCGAAAGGGAAGAAGGCTGCATGCTCTTAAAGTGTTAAGAAGCAGGACGCATTCATGGTATTAATCATACCAGACGCAGCTGTAATGTAAAGTTGCCCTCTGCTCTGAGGGATCATTTGAAATTTCTGATTTGCCATTTTAACCTGAATGGATGAAAAAGAAAGAAGTGAAACTCCGAGAAACATCGGTGCGTCAGAAAACCATTGAAGCAGGAGCGCGTTTATCAATGTCTAATCCCCCCCCCCCCCCCCTTCTGTTTCCTGACAGACGCTCACAAAAGCTCTGCTGTGATTTTTTATTTATTTTTATTTTTTTGTGACCAAAAAAAAAAATAAATAAATAAATAAAACATCCAAATCAGTAACTTACCGATATGGATGATTGAATCCGACAGCGCCGACTTCCACTCCTGGCTCCAAAAAACGGCAATAAGCATCACGACCAGGAGAACTTTCATTATGTCCAGATGAGGGGAAAAAGACAGACAGAAAAAAGAAAAAAAAAATACAGCTCTGAGCAGAGTTAAAAACCCGTGAAACGAGGCTTCTCTTTTAGTCCATCAATCTATCTTAGTTTTGCTCTTTTTTGCGCGTTAGGAAGGAGAAGGAAAGGGTATAAATGAAGAGGAGCAGATTTCTAGGGTATAGTGAGAGACCTGCACCCTGTTGAAATTCCTCCTAACATTAAATCAGATCCTGGGTGAGCAGCGGCGCCGAGCTGCAGTGAAGGAAAAAAGAGAAAAACGCGCCGCATCCAAAACGCCGACGCGTTCAGTCGAGGCTGAGAGGCTGGAGGATGTTATCAATCGTTACAGAAAGAAACGCATCCGATCAAATTCGATAGCGATAGACGTACTTTGGGGTTAAACCTCGTTGTCTTGAACTGCAGGTCCTGTGATGGCCAATGACCCCAGATCCCCCCCTGCTTTTTTAGATCTGGCGACGCAGTTTCCCCTCCTGCACCAATCGCCACCAGCAGCCTCTCAGAGGACCAAGCCAACGTCCAAAACTTCCATTCCTCCTGGGGTTCCCTTTATGCTCCCCTTCACTCAGCTATTCTATAAAAAATCCCCAAAAGTCTGAGCTAGAAGCGACTTTTCTTGAAGATGATGGAAACGCCAAAATGTGGAATAGCCAGGTCACATGGCATTACCACGAAAGGCACAAAATATTCCACAATTGTCTTTAGAATTCCTGTAGAAATGAAGACTGAGAAGAGATCTGATGTGAGAGAGCCCCAGATTCTTTTCAGCACACTGGAAGGGGAAATGTAGGCATTTGAAGGGAAAAGGATGCATATAACAGAGGATGCACTCAGCGACACTCCTTGTGCCGCACTCCGTATGCGCGCACTCGCCTCAGCTCCAGCTCGAGCGGTGGCTGGTGGAGAGGAGGTATGCAGCGTCCGCTGTGGGAGAGAGAGGAAGGTTGGAGGCTGGAGTGGAACAGAGAGAGAGAGAGAAAGGAGAGAGATGGAAACTATAAGGAGGGGTGCCAAGTGCCAGGGTGAAAGAGTGATGAAATTAAAATATATACAAAGGAAAAGGGGTTCTGCACGACTGATGAGTAAAAAGGGGGGGTAGTATAGGTGTATCCCAATAAACTATACTATAAACAATACAGTAAGTTAATGAATTTATTTTAACCATTTAAATGGAAACCTGGTTCAAATAACCAATTTACATAAAACATTTTACCTAAAGGGCTGCCCAGTGGAACAGTGGGTAGCCCTGCTGCCTTGCAGCAATCAAGTTCTGGGTTTGATTCCTGGCCAGGGGTCTTTCTGCATGGAGGTTGCATATTCTCCCTGAGCATGCATGGGTTTGGCAGGTACCCCAGCTTTCTCCCACAGTCCAAAAACATGACTGTTAGGTTAATTGGCTTCTCTAATTACTCTTTAGGCGTGAGTGTGTGCGTGAATGGTTGTTTCCTGTTTGTCTCTTTGTTATCCTGCATCCTGCAATGGACTGGAGACCTGTCCAGGGTGCATCCCGCCTCTCGCCCTTTGACAGCTGGAAGCACCAGCACCTCTCGTGACCCCACTTGGGATTAACCGTGTCACATTATAAATACTCAACATTACACTTAATGGGTTTATAGGTAGTCCTTAAAGTTGATAAAACTAGCTATTTTTTTACTAGTGCTTTATGATAAAACAAGTTGCAGAGGCAAAAAGAAACCAGAGGAAATCAAGAGCATCCAATTTTAACTAATAACATAAATGCCTGAATTGTTGCTTCGTGGCTCAATCCTCACTATTCAGTTTAAAGGCATAAATATCGGTAAGCTGATGAGGTGTTATACTTCATATAGGGGCCCACCCAGATAATGTTGCTTACGGGCCTATTGTTGTGTCGTTACGTCATTGATTCAGGTGAATGTACATTTAGCATTACATTTTGAAATATATGCCCTACTGTGTTAAAGAAGTGTGGAAAGGCATGTAATCCAAGATGCCTACTGTAACATTCCCACAGTTTATTAGGATTCTACCATTTTATCAAGTTGACAGTGAGCATATAGTCTAACAGAGAATTTTCAAAATGCAATGTGTTTCCAGAGCCGACTAGCTTTATGATAATATTTGTTAGCAGGACTGCTCTCACCCAAAGGTATCACTACCAGGGCAACAGTCTCCTTCCCAGAAGGGGATCTATGTTTGTCAAGAGAAAGATGATCAGTTCTAACAATGCAGACTAAAGGCAATTTGAGCTTCCTTAGTCTTTTGATTGCCAAGTACATGGAACTAGTAGTTTGTGCCTAAAGATCCCAACTATAGATTAAGTGCAGGTACTGAACAGTCAACAATTTTCAATAGACTTGTTTTTTTTCATATTTGTCTGGATTTTGTGAAGTACCATAGTGCAGATTGAAATGGAATATATTTAATCAAAAAATAATAATCCATGCAAAGAGCAAAAATTGAGAACAGGGCAGGATATAATAGAACCTTAAGTAGGAACAATTAAAGAAACACACAAAGAGTATGACAACCACACAGCTTATATGCAAAGTAAAGAGCGGTGAAATTCATAGAAAAACAAGTGGGAGCAACAAGGGAAAACAAAGCTGAGCAGATAAGAGTAATACGGGGGGTTTCATAACATACAGTAGAGAAACAATGGGAAGACACCATAGATCAAAATTGTCCCTAAGAATCTAATCCATAAGCATGTAAATGAAAAAGCATCAGCTTGAGAAATTAAACATCTGGGAAGAAAGAGACATACAACTTAAACACCTAGGGATCATGTATACTTGCGTGAAAATCATTCTTAAATGATTCTTATATACTGCACATATTCTAATTTTCTGAAAAACTTTATCCTGATCTTCAAATTTAAAAGAAATAAAGGCTCTAGAAGCATCACTGTCTGTAAACCGGTAAATTTATTTTGTCCTTTGAAAGAAAATGTTTTCCCTTTTTGAATCCAAGCTGGCTATGCCCAGGGGCAAGAGGTGGAATTCAATCCTTAGAAGAAATCTGCTGAAAGACAGATGTTGTCTCTCACCTATCCGCACCATCAGGATTAGAGCTGAAACAGTTAACCTTTTAGGAAACGCTGAGACTTTGTTAAGTTCCATGTAGCATTGGTGCCATGAAATCAAAAGTCTGTGCTGGACTTTTGGGGGGTGGGGGAATCCATATTTCCTGTCAAAATTGGCTGGGAAGCTTTCTGTGAAGTTTTCATTTTGTTAGTGCTCATTGGAGATAAGACAGGGTATTGCAAAGTCAGATTTTGGATGGAGGGAGTTTTATGGGGGGCTCCTTCCACCTGTCTTGCGAAACCCGGCGGGGAACCCTTTTGTGATGATCTCTCACTCTGAGCAAAGTGTCTAGTTATTCTTGCCTTAGCTGGAACTGTACACTGTATGTGCCAGCCTGTTTTTGTTGGGTTTATATTCTCTATTCCAGTTTGAGGCTGCTACTGGGTAGGTCACATAATAAACAGATTAGATATTAGATTAGCTGCTATTTGTCTCAACAGAGGCCATCTTTCTTGAAACGTTTTTTTCTCAAAAATATTGAAATTGTTAACAGAGTTAAACGGTAATTCTGCACACACATTTTTTTCCCACTCTCTAATAATCATAAAAAAGGGTGAAGGGTAGCATATTGCGCTGACTAGATCCTGTCAACTTGTGCTTTTGGATTTGATCAAATAAACATGGCAAAGTCATTTAGAAAAAAAATAATAATAATCAATGGGAGTACCTGGTAAAAAGTACATTAAGTACAACATTTCCACAAATATCAAACTCAGGAGTAAAATACTGCCAATAGGGATCAGGAAAGAAAAGCATCTCAGCAGGCAGAGAGGCAGAAGAACCTTTAGTGAGGATCAATGAGATTTACACCTGAATGTGTTTCTGTTGATTACATGCACATGGTTTGTCTTCATTTCTCTTTAATTCAAGGTGGGGTTTTCTGCTCATTTATTGTCAAGGCTTCTGGTGGAGTATCTAATTTCCTGTGTGTGT
>NW_015150479.1:2203857-2211192 GCF_000732505.1 Cyprinodon variegatus
TGTGTGTTGTATTTTTTTTGTACTAACAAAAAATAGCCATTGACATGTTCTTTCCAACAGCATATTTCTGCCTCAGTCCTGCACAATCCATGATAGGGTTCTTACATCAAAAGGAATTCCAATAAAAAAGTTTTTTTTAGAGAATGTTCAGATTAGGACTACAAATCTTCCTCAATAAGCACTATCCTCAGTATCCCTAAACATCAGGGGTTTTTAATATACTTTTGTTACATATAAAGAAGGGTGATGTCAATAAGGGCAGCCTCAGAAGTCAAGAGGCAGAACGGGTCAAAAACAGGCAATCAGAACATACAGGAATGCTAGAGAACTCTAACCAAAGGCTCGTATAATCTGGCACTGATGATTGGTTGAAGGCTGATTAAATAGGCATTGAAGCAGGTGGATCGATCCTGAAAACTGGGCTGAGATAGGCAGGTTAATGAAATGAATTATCAGACCAGACATCAGCTCCAAGATCATTGAGCTGATAGACAGGTGCAGATGCATCGGCGCCCAACTACTGAGGTGTCAGTCTGCTCATCAAATTATGTTTTAGTCATTAAGGATCAAATAAAAAGGATTTTAAAGATATTTTTCAATAAAAATGTACACAAAGTCTATTTAAATTAATTTCCCAAATCCTTCTAACAGAATATCTGTAAGATCATATTCATGAAAAGTAGAGTTCCTGCAACCCATTGGTTGCATCACTGAATAATAGCTGTTGCAAGTTCTTTATGCAAAAACTGGTCAAATGTCCACCTGCAACTCTGCAGGAGTAGTGATAATGAGAGGTTCCTCATAGCAGTACTTATCAATTTAGCCATCTATTCATTTTACAATACAACCTCTGTTTATGATCTGTATCCTGCATCGTTATTATTCAGAATAAATGCCATTCATTTACTAATCAAGCATATTGTTCATTTCAGTCACATAAATAATTGAAATTCTTCTGATATACAGTACATTCTTTAATGATTTATATCCATTTCCTGCATCTACATGTCCATCTTTTTTCTGTGTCCACCCACTCATCCATCACATTTAATCCACAGCAGCAGCACCAATGCTATCTATTAATTCCACAGACCTTGGATTAGGGATTAGATGAGTTAGGAGCCTCAGGCCATTATTGACTACACTTTTTATAATACAAACTCAAGGAATGGGAGATTTAATCAGTGACTTGAACCCAGGAGGTTAAAAGGTATTACTAGATATTTTATCTTTATTTTTGATTAATTTGGTCTAACTACTCACAATGATGACTGGCAAATCTGGATCCATAAAACTTAATGTGGTAAAAAAATACCAAAGACAAAAAATACATAACATTAAACAATCCTGGAAAATAGATCTTAAGAGTTTAATAATGCAATTTACTCTTGTTGCTTATCCCAATCTCCAACGGGACATACCTGTTGCTAGTACACTGTCCCACCCTACTACGATGAATAACCACTTTTTCTACAGCCACATTTTATAAACTAAGTTTCATATGCATGGTTACTAAAATCTGTGTAGATGGAGCTCAAAATATGTATGAGAGTTTTCAGACACAGTTACAGGCTGCAGCCAGACAGTGATATGTCACACGGATGTAATTTGGGGGGGGTACACGGGTGACATGTCCCCTGCACTTTTTCAAAAGTCCATTTTGGTCCCCTGCACTGTAGCATAAAAACAATGTTACGCTACAGTACACAGACAATCGTTGAGCACTAAGACCAAGGGGAAAACTGAAACTCAACCATAAGCCTGCTTCCCTGAGTTTGGGCCACACACAAGCTCCTAATTGGCCCTCCATCTTTTCTTGTGTGATTGGCTATCACCGCTGCCACTCCTGAGAAGCTAACTTTAAAAACATATGGTGTGCCACTAAATCTGGTGTGTGAAAGTACAACGGTTGCAGTTCCAAATTCTCTCGACTGGTGCCCGACTTTACACGAGTGAATAAAGTGAATGTGATTGGTCGATTATCAAGAGGGTGGGATTGTTATGGCGTAAGGATCACAAGCAAGTTGGTGGCCGGTGTCTCGGAAGCATCTTGCTAACCAGTTAGCAACTTAGTGCTAGTAGGTTCCCAATGGGAAATTACATTGGGACCAAGTAGCGCTTAGCAACAACACGTTCAAGGAACGCTATGGACAGCAGGAACATGCAAGAGGAGGAGAGATTTGAGTCTTAGGTCATGGATGAGTCTCCTCCATCATACATTTTTTATTTAGAGGAGGAAAGTAGGGACGAAGATGTTGTGGAAGAGGACGACAGAAGCTTTGTTTGGTGTAGAAGGCTTTCAGCTCGCAACGCTGCCGGTTCTGTTAGCTCTATGCCTGCCGAAGACACAAGTAAATGATTCTTATTTCTCATTACAACCATTGCGTATATTAGCTGCGACATATGAATCAAGATGCTATGACCAAGACATTTTGATTGACAGATGACCATGGATATATGAATGGCCGAATTTAGGTGTACAAGCTGACATACCTGGCCTGCATAAAATAAGGGATAAAAAAAAAAAGACAGGATTTTTTTTAAATAGAAATTTTCTAACTTTTGGGACAATATCGTCTGATAAAGAATACATTTATATACATGTTTAAGGCAAAATGATTTGAAATGTAAATATGATTTCCCTACGACTTTACTATCACACCTTGCAAAACATATTGCAAATTTGCATAATCTTGATTACACATTTACTTAATCATATTTATTTACTTTAACAAAATTGTTTTATGTCCTACCCTTCTAACATTAAACAGTTATGTTAAACTAAATATAATTAAGGAAATGCTAAAAGCGGTTGCATTATTATTTTCAGTGTTATCAAGTTCAAACCTAGAGTACCTTTACCTTCTAACATTAAGCTTGTAAAATACTCCACAAGAAGCAAGATGGTTTTTTCTTGTTCTCAAAATGTTATGTTTTTCAGATCCCCGTCTTCTGAGTTCTTGCAGTTTGTCTTTAAAAAACGGCTTGGGCTGTCAGAAGGCTCAGAAAAATAGAACCCAGAATTCAGGCGAGACAGACAGTGGTACATAAAAAAAAAAAAAAAATAGTTTATTAATAAAGCATGCAGCTGCTTGTCTGCTGGGGCTGACTCACTGGACACTGCAGGGATAGAGGCTCAGGTCAGTGACTTCAAAACTCAAACAAGGGATAATAATGAGTATGAAAGCCACCAACCTGGCAAAGTTCAGTCTGTCGCCAAAAGAAGGAGTGTTGTCTAGAGCAAGGAACTCCTTTGCCTTTTGCTGAGCTGCCACCAGAGGTCCAAGAGAGAGGAGAAGCAGCGTCCTTCAGTAATGAGAGCATGCATGGGAATGAAATATCCAGAAGGGTAATCCAAGTCGAGGTCAGAAGACAGGTCCAGGGTCAGCACCAGGCGCAATCCATGTAACAGTCCAGAACAAACACAACAGGCAAACAGAGCAAACAGGGGTGGTCGAAAACTCAGAGGTCTGTGGGCAGAAAACAGATCAGGAACCAGCAGAACCAAACAAAGGGAATGCTAGAGTTAGTCTTGCTAGAAAGCTTGAATAATTTGGCAACAAAAGCTGGGGTTAAATAGAGGCTTAAATAGCAGCAGGTGCAGGTGGATGAGATGAGAGCTAATGAGCAGAGGGCAAAGCAAAGCAGAGAAGAGCAGCAAGGACAAAACCCAGCCTACAGGAGCCAATACCATTAAATGGGCAGAACTTTTTCCTAACAGTGTTTCCAAGAACAGTTGTACGATTGGTCAGAATTTGGATAGGAGTTTTAAGTGGAAAAATAAGAGGATTGTTCCCATTTATTTCAGGTTTGTAAATCCTCCCTCATCTCAGATATAGAAATATTATTAGTAATCCGTTATGTAATGATACCTCGAGGATCGGTTGGCAAAGGGGCTACAAAAATATGAACATTTGTGATATATTTCTTCTAGAGGGATTAAAGTATTCCAGCCCCAGGCCAGATGGCCGGCTCGTAGCGATTGCTTGTGGGTAAAAAAAAAATCAGTTGAAAATAAATTGACAGTAAATAAATTTTAAAAAGACAATCATAATCCCTCTTGTGTCTCTCAGCAAAGTATTGCTATGAAACTAAGAGTGTTAGCCAAACAGAAGAAGAAGGGGACGGGTGTTGTTGATGCGGTAGCGCACACTACAAGTGAGCTACGCGATTTACCAGCTTCAATAACTGACTGTGTATGCGAGTTAAAAACAAGGGTTGGTGCTTTCCTCGCTGAACACGACCGCTCATTCACGCTAGATATAGATGCACTTTTGTCATCTTCCAGCCGTTTTTGGTATTGGACTTTCAAAAGTAAAATTTAGTCTTCAATCATTCATGCAATCTATGATTCCATGCCCCCACACCTGGCAAAGTTCAGTCTCCGGATTTTTTTTGGCTTTAATCCCTGCTTCTAAGTAATATAAAGCATATATGATAACGCACTCTCCCTCTTTATCAATCTCTCTCATTTCTCCTTATCAATCTAATGCAGGGGTGTCAAACTGGTTCCAGAAAGGGCTGTGTGGCTGCAGGTTTTCTTTACAGACATCTGGTGACAATGTCATGCCAATACCACCTCGAGAAATATTTTCACTGAGAAAAATGGTGGTGTGTTCAATATTTATTTTGCCCGCTTTGAGTAAGCAGAAAGCAAAATGTTAGGAAACTGGAGGAAAAATCTCACTCCACAGGCCTATGGGATTCCTACCTATTCTGGAAAAATACTTTACTGCTGTATAAGAGGACCCTTTGTAAAGCAAGAGCAGCATATTTCTCCTCATTAATAGAGGAGAATAAGAATAATCCTAGATCTATTTTTTAATGCGGTTGCCAAACTTACCTAGAGCAATAGCTCTGATGAACCGTCCATTCCACCTGCTCTTTGCAGTAATGACTTTAGGGAATTCTTTATAAATAAGATTGATCTAATTAAAAATAAGATCATTAGCACTCCTCTATCTACAATTGGTTTATCTCCGGAATGTGAGGCAGCATCTGAGGTAGACATAGAATCTGAACTGGGTTTAGACTGCTTTGACCCAGTTGAACTTTGAGAGCTAGCAAAACTATCGTCTTCATCTAAACTTTCAACTTGTATGTTAGATCCAGTTCCAACCGGGTTATTTAAGGAGGTGTTCCCTTTGATCTCCTCCTCCATTTTAGATTTCATTTATCTATCCAAAGGCTTTTAAGGTTACTGTAATTCAACCTTTGCCTAAGAAACTATCTCTTGATCCAGATGTCTTGGTCAATTATAGACCTATATCCAATCTTCCGTTCTTACCTAAAATTCTTAAGAAAGTAGTTGCCAAACATGTGTGCGATCACTTACAGCATAATGAATGCTTTGAAGAGTTTCAGTCTGGCTTTAGAGCTCATCATAGCACTGAAACAGCTCTGGTGAAAGTTGCTAATGATATTCTCATGGCCTCAGATAATGGACTTGTATCTGTACTTGTCCTGTTAGATCTCAGTGCTGCATTTCTTTACTATATATATGCTCCCAATTGGTAGCATTATTAGACAGCATGGGTTTAATTTCCTTTGTTATGATACACAGCTACTGTATATCTGTCTATAAATTCAGATGAAGCAAACAAATTACATAGATTGTAATTCAATTGAGCCTAGGCGGAGGTTCAACTGAAGAAACTCATTGCTCTCCTACATCCACCTGTGACACGGCCAATTAGCTTTGAACCAGACCTCTACAAAAGCCAATGGGCATCCAAAGTTCATCTTAAAGGGCCTCCGATCCGCACATGTCTGCTCTGTGTGAAGGCGGGGAATGCGCTGTGTGACTTCATTCAGAGGACACTGTTTTAACCCACCTCCAGCGCCTCCTTCACCATCGTAGCTAAAGCTTTATCAGAGTGTCATTTCTCCTGGACTCTTACTGCGTTCCCTGTCTCATCTCAACCGTCTGGCAGAAGACCGCCATGTTGAGCCTGGTTCTGCCGGAGGTTTCTTCCCAATGGGAAGTCTCCACTGTCACTTCATGCTTGCTCATCATGGACAGGTTCTCTCAACCTTTGTTATCATACTGGACTTCCATCTTCCAGGTCCCTGAGTGAATGCAATCCACTGAATTTCCCCATAAAGCTCAGTATACCGTCTTGCTAACCAGCAGTCTATAGACTGAACAATTTTAGCCTTTTACAGTTGCTTTTTGTATCTCTGCTTCTGTCTCCTTGAACCCCAGTTGGCCTTGGCAGATGGCCGCTCACACTGAGCCTGGTTCTGCTGGAAGTTTTTTTCTGTTGAAAGGGAGTTTTTCCTCTCCACTGTCGCTACAAGCTTGCTTAGTGTGAGGGATTGCATTTGGGTCAATGAGTTGATGCAATCAACTGGTTTTCCTTAGAAAACTTTGAATCAAATTGAATGTATGTTCTGGTGAACTGTAACGTGCCTTGAGATGACATGTGTTGTGAACTGGCGTTATATAAATAAACTGAATTGAATTGAATTGAATTGAAATTGAATTGAATTGAAAGCTCTAGAGGTTGCAAGTGCATTGGTTACACGACAACCACATGATAGGCTGACCTAAAAGATTTTGATATGGGATGGTGTAAAGAATTACACCAGGGATACAGAAACATATATATAAATTACATTTATATAAACAAATTAAAGTGCACTCTAAATTAGTAGTAATTGGGGGAATCCAGAAGTTACAGAATATTTTTAAGACGTTTTGTTCAATTAAGTGTAAATGTTTTTTGTTAGCAGTTTCAGGTTTACCCATTCTTTCCCAGCAGAACCCATCTAGCTTCATTAGATTGGATTGAAATAGAGCATCTTTGGAAAGAACTGAGGAAGGTAGATCAAACCTTTTTCAATTTTACAATTTTAGAAGCCATTGTGCTCTTGGGAACACTTAGAGCTTTATAAATGCTTTTATGTTCTTACCCTCATCTACGGTTTGGAACAATTTTATGGTAGAAGTCTCCTGGGAGTTCCTCGGATTTTATAGTTCAGTTTTTATCCTGCTACACAGTGAGGATTGTGGCACCTTTGTATATGTGTGTACTTTTAATAATAATGTTGCCCAGTTTGCCACAGGTGGTCACCATATAAGTTTTTGACATTTGATGCAGATCAAAGCTAACAGAATTATCTCAACTTTGAGGCTTAACCCAACAAAAGTCAAACATAACAGAAGTACAGCCATTACAATGTTCCATGATTATTTCTACATGGGTTTAATATCAAGCTTGCTACAGGAATGCTAGATTAGTCTTTGTATAGGGGTTTTTAATTGAAAGAAATCATGATATAAAACAATGCAATAAAAAGTGAAGAGGTCCAAACACATGCATTTTTGGGATT
>NW_015150479.1:2211386-2217435 GCF_000732505.1 Cyprinodon variegatus
AGGCTACACAAATTCAGCTCAGCCCTTCAGAAGGTTTTGGAAGGTTACAGGTTCAAAACGCTCCTCCTTGTGTATCAGTGTGATGTTCTTTGAAAACTCTTTCTGATCCCCAACTGCCACCACCTTCTCTCTAGTATAGATTGAATTTCATCAAGTTCTTAACTATGTGTTGACCTAAGACGTGTCTTGGTCCAGTTTTTACAATATTTGCAAAGACAGGATGGACTCAGAGGAGTAAGAAAGAAACAACATCTATCATGGTGGCTCCAAGTTACGATTCATTCCTGAAATTGTCAGTAGTTCTGCAAGGATGGGGAAAGTTTCACACTGTGTGAAAGGAACTGACTAAATTCCTTGGATTTGTCAGTCCAGCCCAACTCTGATGTCAATATGAAGAGCAAATACATCTTTTTGACACCCCCTGAGCCGGAAGCTGCATTCCTGGATACTCCTAAATTAGGTAATTTCTTCATGTCTATTGGTAAGGCTACATCCTCCAAAGGCCAGATTCATTGGCCCATTACGTCATAGCGCGGCACGTGGCCTGTTGGGATTGAAAGACCCTTTGATATGCGGCCAACAAACGCAACCTTCTTTGTGCCTGTTTTGAGGTTGGGTTCGGTGTATCCTCCGTAGCTTTGGGAATGCCATTATTCACTGCAAGTCAAAGAAAGCTTGGACTAGCAAAGGAGCAAGGAGCAGCCAGCCGTTTACCTGGCAGGAAACGGAAATCCAGCCCTTTATCTTGAGTAGTAAATGGCACCAAACAGTGATGAATATTTCAAGTGCAGTTTAATATAATACAAGTATGTGAATATTTCTATATGAAATTTATGAATATAATTGTTTTAAATGGTTAGTTCAGGTAGACCAGATCCTTGGAGAACGTGGCCGCTAAAACTGAACACAGCCTGTGGTTACCAGCCATAACAGGCAAGTGATTTTACAGCAACACCGAGCCCCCGTTGAACAATCTTGCACCTAAAAAACACATAGAACACATAGAAAAATATCATACATGTTGTCATTTGATAGGCTAAATGCTTGATCACCTATTTTAAATATAATTGTTCAGACACCAAATATTTGCAGGAAAAGATTAGGCTTTTGGCAAAAACAAAATGCCAAGAATGTGGATAGCAGATTTATGCCTTAATACCCCTGAAAAGGTTTACTCATTATTTTAATCATAAAACTGGCAAGCTCTAGAGGAAACCGCTGCATTTTAGTTACAAAAAATGTGACTCAATTCTGTTTCTGTGAGAGAAAAAAAATTACACATCTTCTATATGTATTTTATTAAATTCAACTGTGCTCTTCATTTTTCAATTTCCTGTCACTTTTGGACCGTTCAGTCATAACATAGAGATGTATCTATGTATATATCTGTGTACATGTACTGCATTTCAAATTATTTAGCTGAGCATACAGCAGCACTAAATCTTAGATTGGGGTCTTATTTTAATCATCATCAACGTCATCATCTTCATCGTCATCATCATCCCTTTTCATTTTGAGATCTGTTGATAAATCCTTTTTCGGGAAAAAAAAGTATATAAAAAAATTACAGGTAATTGTTGTGGGACACTAAAATCCTTCAGGCATTTTCTTGTCCTCCTAAATGACTGTTGCCCCGTATTTGTGCAGCCTTGTAGAAATGCCACCTTGAAGAGGTTTAGGGCTGTGAGTGTTATGTGAGATTTGTGTGGGATTTGTCTGAAATTTTGTCAGAGTAAGAGAAAGCCTGTCAGAATGCACTTATCTCTCAGAAGTAGAAGAACTCATTCAGATGTATGCTTTGTGACTGTTTAGTATGCATACTTGTGACTGGCACTGACTTTCAAGGACAATGCCCTTTTTCAGAAAAGGCAAAAGTAGATGACAATTTGTGTATTCATTCAAAATGCATATTTGAAGAAACGGAAGTAATGGCACACTATGTGGATGAGCTATGTCTGAAACCATCAGCTGTGACACTAAAGCAATTAAGTATCAGAGTGGCAGAAGCTGATACTTTCTCACTACAATAACCTGTGATTATTAGTGTACATGTGTGCAGGTTATCCTGCATGTCTTCTATATAAAAAATTCAAAAAAGTTATTAAACCAGGGAGCAATCTTACATAATACTGCTCGTGTCCCGCAGAGATACTTTATTCTTAAGGAAAATCAGAAATCTGAGCTTGTGCATTTCATTGTGTAAATGGTTCCAGAATCACCCTGACAAGAGTCAGACCCTTTCATTTAAGCTAAAGAGCAGACTGGTTTGTTTTGGTCAAAGAAGGTTGATTACTTTCCATTTTCATTATGTAGGGCAATGTAAATCAAAAAGTAATTGCAGTTGCAAACCCATTAAAGAGTATTCTTTGAAAAATCGTTCAGTGCTCAAATGGTTTTTAATTAGACTACACTCAAGAAGATGCCACTGAAAACACACAACATGAAGTAATCCATCACCACTCATCCAGGGAGTACATAAAAAAATCTAATGAATCACTGCAGTTCTGCTATTAATAGCATGCACCTTTGTATTTATTCATCTCTTATGTTTATGTAGCAGCATGTTAGCGGTACTTCACCTGTCCACCTACCCGACCATTAATGCTAATGGGTCTAATGTGGCAGAGAGGGATGTATCGTCATGCATCAGGGTGCACAATCTAATCCTGTCAACTACAAAGCATTGCTAAAAAGGAGCATGACTCCCAAAGAGAATGTTTTACTTCTGTGACAGAATTCACATTAGTGCAGAGTTATGCAAAAAATATTTTAATGCATTCTTAGTTTCCAAGAGTGTTACAAACAACAGCAAAGGGGTTGGGCAAAAGCCATCTGTTTGATTCTAGAGCGCTTTCAAAATGTAAAAAAAATGGTGTGTGCTGTTTGAAGATAAGAAAAGTGATTCTGATATTCATGTGCTTTCATTGTATTTTTTTCTGTTTAAAGTTTCAGAATCAGCGTAGTGAAACCATAAGGAAAAATGTGGGTACTGCAGCATTATTTGAAAGATATGAACTTATTGCATCTGAATTTAAAACTGCACCCATGGTGTACACCAATTAATTAATTTTTACTGTTTTTATGATCAGAATTGTTTTAAGGACTACAGAAACAAACACAGGCCTTTTAAGGAACTGTCCTTATCCAGTGGTGCTGAAACACTGAGCTGAGACTCCAAGAGGATGTGAAGCTGTCCCCTATGCAGGTGCTGAAATCGAAACTGGATCAACAGGCTTTTTAAAATGCACTCCATGGTCACTTTATCAGGTGATCACACATTCAGAGATGTTTTACCCAGACTTAAATGATATCATCACTCTTTTTTTTTTTTTTCAGATTTGTCATCTATAAATCCGTGTTGCAAATCTCCTATTCCTTCCTCTTTAAAAGGGCTAAAATAAATTCTAATCAGGTGACAGTGGGGATCGGTGGAGAACAGTGAATTGACTGCCATGTACCGTTACTAGCTTGAAATCCCCTGAGCCTTTATCCTGCTAAGAAAGCAACCACCATGGGTAAACTATGTTTATAATGAAGGGTTGAATTTGGTCAACATTTATGCTCAGGTAGGAGGTGGTGTTTGAACAATGCTAGAATGATACACAGGAACCAAATATATGTGTAATTTTTGTTTGGACAATTGAGACTTCGTTGTGTTAGCCTTGGAAAGCTGGACATAACCACTGTGCTAGAATTAAAATTAAAGTATTAGGAATTTCAAATGTTTCCCTAGTTCAGAAGAATTCACCATCCATTTATCATTTTTTTAAAGTTTAAAATGTAATCTCACCCCTTCCACAAAGACAAGTGAGGAGGAATTGAAATATTAGCAAAGAATATCATGTTTTCTACACCACCTTAATAAACTGAGGAATCATCTTAAATGCACACACTTTGTGAGAATCTTGAGATAATTGCATTTACCAAAGGTAGCAAATATATATAGGCGAAATAAATAAATAGAAAAAAAAAGTAACTGAATCTACCCAATGTAATCTAAGACATATTTTACTCAAGCAGTCCAGAGTTAAAAAGCGTGTTCCTAATTTTCACAGTCTGTCTGAACCCTCTTCTTTTTAGAGTCATCCATCTCCATGACTAATTTCAAGTAAAAAAACACTCCACCTTGGAGTATTTATGTTTGCAGATGAACCAATTTATGATGAGTGATTGATTTGAATGATTTGAAACATGGTACAACCACAAGGGTTTACTTCCAGTAGTTAACCTACTAATAAAAACGAATAGTATGCTGGATAACAACCCAAAAAGGGTTCGATGAGTAGCAGGCATAGTCCAACTCTTTAGCAATTCAATTCAGTTTTTTTCTGACACAGAAAACAAAACCATTCAGGACAATCAGGTTAGCTCAAATATATGCCTTTAAGCTTTGAGCTTCAGAATATGTAGTGACACAAGCTATAAAAATGCTCTCTCTGCTATAAGACAGTTATTAGCCCCTAGCAGTTTACAGCATGGGACATATCAAATATAGAGTTAAAACTGAAATATATTCACTTTGCAGGGATGAAAGAATGTCCCTTTTTTTAAGACAGCTCAGAGCTCCAGAACATTTCACCGCACTTAATGTTGAAGGCAGTGCATCATATGATCCTTTTAAAGTGACAGAAAGCCCCATGAATATGTTTTCCAAATGCTGTGGAGGCATATTGTAGACTTGGTGTGCCTCTGAGTTTATGACCACGTGACAAGTGTTATCAGACTCTGATTCGTAAGACATTGTCATGTCTTGCCTTCTGGATACCATGCTGGAAATGCAATACATCTTTTCCACATTTAAAACTTCTTTTAGGGAGGTGATCAGTTGAGTTTATTCTCCTGCAGTTCAATTATAAAAAGCTCTTACAAGATATTTACCAGTATCCAGCTGCCAAGTGCAACAATTTGAAAGTATATTGAAAAAGCAAATCCAAAAAACATCCATACTGCAACTAGCAAATAATGTTTGTTATTTGGTTTAACATTTCATGTCAAGGTATTGGCATTCCAGTGGTGGGTTAAATTAGCAACATTAGTGACTCTAGAATATGTAAAACCAAATTTTATAGTTGGTTATCCACTCCCACCTATTCTGAGGTCTTACAACCTGTCATGATTGGTTTAATTTCAAACCCACATGCAGAACACAACGGAGGCTGGGTAAAAGTTTAACAGAGTTTATCCAGAACAAAAAACGATCCACTTACAGTGGATGAAAACAAAAGAAATCCCAGACGATTTCTTAGGCAAAGTCTCAGGTGGCCGGCCGTGGGACCGGCAGCAGGACAGAGTCTCAGGTGGCCGGCCGTAGGACCGGCAGCGGGACAGAGTCTCAGTTGACCGGCCGTGGGGCCGGCAGCGGGACAGAGTCTCAGGTGGCCGGCCGTAGGACCGGCAGCGGGGCCGGAGGTGTGGCAGAAGTTCTGGAGGTCGGTCGTTGGGACGGAGGCGAGGCCGATTCTCAGGGGGCCTGCCGCTGGGCCGGAGGCGAGACAGATGCTTAGGGGGCTGACCACGGGGCAGAAGGCGAGGCTGAAGCTCCGGAGGCCTACCACAGGGCTGGAGACGAAGCAGCGTCTTAGGGGGACCACCGCCGGGCCGGAGGCATGGCAGAGGTTCTGGAGGCCGGCAGAGGGTCCGGCAACGGAGCAGAGTCTTAGGTGGCCGGCTGCGGGGTCGGAGGCGAAGCTGACACTCTGGGAGTCTGACGCGGGGCCGGAGGCGAAGCTGACGCTCCGGGGGTCTGCCGCAGGGCCGGAGGCGAAGCTGACGCTCTGGGGGCCGGCCGCGGGGCCAGAGGCGAAGCAGCTTCTCAGGAGGATGGCACCCCAATTTCAGTAGGTACCCCCACAGGGTACCCCGTCCCCTCTTCAGCGGCTCTGGAACAGGCTCTGTAGCGACCGCCGACTGCGGCTCTGGAACAGGCTCTGAGGAGACCGCCAACTGCGGCTCCTGGACTGGAACAGGGGAGCCCGCCGGCTGCGGCTCCGGATCAGGAACAGAGGAGCCCGCTGATTGCGGCTCCGGGTCAGGAACAGAGGAGCCCGCT
>NW_015150479.1:2217557-2254525 GCF_000732505.1 Cyprinodon variegatus
GGAGCCCGCCGATTGCGGCTCCGGATCAGGAACAGAGGAGCCCGCTGATTGCGGCTCCGGGTCAGGAACAGAGGAGCCCGCCGACTGTGGTTCAGGAACAGGCTCAGAGGAGACCGCCACCTGCGGCTCCTAGACAGGAACAGAGGAGCCCGCCGATTGCAGCTCCACATCTAGAACAGGGGAGACCACCGACTGTGGCTCCACATCTGGAACAGGGGAGACCACCGACTGTGGCTCCACATCTGGAACAGGGGAGACCACCGACTGTGGCTCCAAAACCAGCAAGGAGGAAACCGCCCATGGAGGCACATGTTCAGTCTCTGAGGTGGCTTGAAGTGCCTGCAGAGGGTCCTTGGCGGTCTGAGATGCCTGCAGAGAGACCCTAGGAGGCATAAAACCACATACCCCGAATTCTGACACCTCTTTAAAAGTCTGCTCAGCGGTCTCTGGACGGCACAGAGCCAACTCAGGGGTCTCCAGACGGCACAAAGCTGACTCAGGGGTCTCCAAACGGCACAAAGCTGACTCAGGGGTCTCTAGACGGCACAGAGCTGACTCACGGCGACACCGTTTCTTACGTCGGGGTTTCATGGAAACTGGACTAATTGGTTCAGAGGCTGACTGAGACAAAAGGTTAACTGAAGTGTTAGCGGGTTCCGGTGCGGGTCTAGTTGGTTTATGGAGAGGTGACAAGAAGGGGAACAGATCATCTCTATGGCTGTAGTAGAAGTTCCAGAGTTCCGACTCATGGGTAATGGGGGCTCTGACTGCTTGGGTTGTGAGTTGTGGTTTGATTTTAAGTTTCTTAACGGACGGTGCTAACTGACGATCATGTAAATGGTGGCAGAACTGGACTGAACTGGGCAGAAACGGACTGAACAGGGCAGTACAGAGCTGTACAGGACAGGGCTGAGCAGGACTGGGCTGGGCTGGACTGGACTGGACAGGACTGGTTTCCTAGATCTGGGCTTGATTCTTGCTCGTAGTCTGTTATTGAGATAAATGGCTGTGTAAATGAGTTCTTCCAGGGTCGCAGGTTCATTAATAGAAGCCAGTTTGTCTCTAAATTCTTCATTTAAGGATCTGAGGTAGATGTTTTTTAACATAGAATCACTCCAACCCGAAGCAGCGCCTCTGACCCGGAAGTCTATAGAAAATTCTTCGACGGTTCTATTTCCTTGTTCTATGTTAGACAGACCATGAGACTCAGCAGATTTACCGGAAAAAACTAGAGTAAATTCGTTTAAAAACTGTTCAAAAGTACAGGTAATAATGGATCCAGGAGAAAAACGGGTCTCTTTCCATTCTTGGGCTTTACCAGATAATTGTGAGAGAATAAAAACTATTTTTTTCTCATTGTCAGGAAAATTTAATTAAAAAAATAATTTGCACTGCCAGAGAAAACTCTTACATTCACTAGATTCGCCGGAAAATAGTGAAGGAGGGAAAACAGGAAGTGACGGAACTGGTTCTGACCTTGGGGGCGGGTTTGGCTCCGGAACCAGAAGTTGAGCTGGCGCCATCTTGTGATTCCCCTGAAGCCTTGAAAAGTTTGTTTTCTTTGACTCGGAATTGGTTTTTAACTCACCGAGGGTTGAATCGTGTTCCTGGGTGTGATCAGCTTGCTCCTTGGTTAAGCTCCATGGGGTGTCTGCTGGGTTTGGTGTTTGGCCGCAGTGTTCTGTCATGATTGGTTTAATTTCAAACCCACATGCAGAACACAACGGAGGCTGGGTAAAAGTTCAACAGAGTTTATTAAAGGTTCTGATACACAAGATAATGAACAGGATCTGGAACAAGTCCGGGCTGGGTTCACTGAAGTCTGCAGAGATGATAGTTTGATTAGCTGGGCAGGCAGATGAGTAATGAGTCCTTTAGATAATTCAGATTCTACCTTGACTGGGTCCGAGCTTCTCCTTGAGAGAAAGGGAACCGTTGGGTCCAGAGACTGTTGGTTCAGCAGAGAACACAAGCAGCTGCAGCGTCTACCTTCTGACTTTGAACGGCAGACCTTGATCAGAGTTTCCAGCTCTTCACAGAGAGCAGCAGGGGAAATCCACATATGAATCTTCAGGTTTGGCTCACCAGGGCAGATTGGCAGGTTAAGCTCACCCAGAGCTTCAGGCTAGAGACAGATTTCCAAACTAAGGTCAACACTGCGGCGTCGAAGGAAGGTCTGGCAGCTGGTTATAAAGGGGAGGTCTCCTGATGAGTAGATGCGTCTCAGGTGTGCTGGAAGGCTCCAGTTCCAGGAGACCCACGGTGCACTCTGCTGGAGGAAGGTGGTACAGCTCCAGATCCCAACACTCCAGTCCTAACAGAAAACAACATAAATAAGAAGAGGATCCTCGGCGCCCTCTGGTGGGCAAGCCTGAGAATCCCAACACAACCCAAAGAGCTCAAAATCTTTTTACCAAGTTTGACAACAAAAAAAAGGTGAGGACATACACATTCCCAGTAATGGGAGAGAAGAGACATCTAACCATAAATGGATGGACAATCCATGAGAGCTGCAGAAGATTAATCCACTGAAGCTGGGTGGTCCAGATGGTACTCCAGATCAGAATGCTGAACAAACTATGGAAGTCTTCACAAATATATCCAAACAATTTCTCTTTCTAACAACAGTTATTAAAATTCCTCTTTATTGCGCTGGTATGGTTGAGAGACAACAGGACCTAATTAAATGTCTTACAATAATGCTTTGAGGAAATGGACATCCCTTACAATCTCTTAAAATCTCTCTCTGTGACCTACTTTAGTTTGTATAAAGAAGAATGGCTCTGCAGAAGATGCCATCACCGTAGCTCTTCACTTTGCACTGACTTACCTAGAGGGGCAGTGCACTTATGTGAGGATAGTATTCATGGGTTAGAGCTTGGCTTTTAACAATGTCATCCCCTGCAAACTCTTCTCAAAACTCCATCAGTTGGGACTGAGCACATTACACTGGAATTGAATCCAGGACTATCTGACAGATCTGCCTCAAGAAATTAGGTTCTACCAGCAAACACCATTCAGCATAGCCCTCAGTAAAAGCACACTACAGGGATATTTACATGCTTAACTCCACCGTGTATTACCTTTTCTCTCATGACTTTATCCCCATCTTCAACTCTAACATCATAGTGTGGATTACCTTTGCCGGTCATCAAGCAGATCAGATAAGGCAAGAATCACCGTAAAGTTCAGCAATACTTTATCCGATTAGCTGGTGTTCTGTGGGCAATCTGTTTCTTAACACAGAGAAGACTAAGGAGCTGATCATCAAATTATGTAACTTTGATGGGACTTATCAAATATAGAGTTAAAACTGAGACATATTCACTTTGTAGGGTTAAAAAGAAAGTCCATTCGTTCAAGAGAGCTCAGAGCTCCAAAACATTTCACCAAACTTACTGTTGAAGTCAGTGCATCATATTATCCTTTTAAAGTGCTCATCTCTGAGAAAATCACATGAGAGAATCACCTGGACCACTGCTTAAATGAAGAGGGCATACCACTGGCTTTCTTCTTTTGGATCCTAAGAAAAGCCAAACAGCCATAGGAGTTGAAGAACTGCTGCTCTACTGAGAGCAATTAAAAATACTACATCTTTAGGTTTCTCTTGGCTTAAATACTGAACAGAAAGGCTGTCCAGGACATTGCCTCCTGCATAAGAGTAATGTGTAGGAAATCAGCTCCCAAAGCTGGAGGATATCTACAACATAGAATGCAAAAATAAAGCTAAAAGCATTTGTAAGGACCCTCCTCATCCATGCTATTGCTTATTTTAAGTGCTGCCCTCTGGGAGAAAGTACAAAGACCTCTTAACATGAACAGACTTGTTTTGTTTTTTTTACCCAAAAGCCATAGTTTCTTTGAATAAACACTGTGTAAAACACTCAAAATACTCTTAATGAACTGACCTGGGCCTGCTTTTTACAAATATAGTTATTCCTGTTTATTTGATTTTTGCACATCTGTGCAATCCTGCTAACCAGTCAGTCTACTTAATGCTGCTTATGATGTTAGGCTGTTTTTAAATTATTAATTCAAGTGTTTTCATTGTTATGCAAGTTTAATAGAGTAAAAAAAAACATTTAATTGGTGCTAAAACTGCAAAAGAATTGCTCTATATTGTTTACTCTTTTTTCTATTTGTTAAATTATTAGTAAATAATTGAGTTTCTAAAAAAAAACTCAGTATTGTACTGTATTATGCAAACCACACTGACAATTAAAAATTATTCTCTATTCTAAATTAATAACAATTCAATTGCCATCATGTCTAGGTAGGTATGATAGGTATCAAAAATATCCATTGAATGTTGCCTACATGTCAACTGGCTGGTAGAGAGGCATGCCAGGAAACCATCAAAAGTGGAAGGACTACAAAAATCAACAAGGGAATGAACAGTGTGCTTTCCTCAGATGAGAGCCCCTTATGCTCACTGTTTAGTGTGGTAGATGAGCTCTGATATTTTTTCAAGGCTCATTTTTTCCAGTCCCCTGGAAACCTTGTTAGAGTGCATAACAAATTTTGTTAGAGTCCCCAAAAACTGCAGATTAAATAGAAAAAATAAGAATAAAATAATAGCCTCATTATTTGAACTAAAAATAACTCTGTATTAACAGAATAATGATCTAAAACAAAATGGCAGAGAAACTGTTGACCAATCACAAATTCCATGGCAAATGAATACACTTTTCTTAGTTAGGAGGAGATCATCAGAGGACCCAAGGGAAAGCAAGCATATTTGTGCAGTACATATTATTAATAAGACTTTTTAAAGTGCTTTATATGAATAAAACATAAAGAAAAAAAAAACAAAGGAGAGGAAATTGCAGAAGCATAATAAATTGCAAGAAAGTTGGACAGTTGGTCTACAGTGTAAAATGACTGAAAGTGTCATCTTTCAGTTAAAATGTTTTAATGGAAGTGTAAGAGCCAACTAAAGGGAAATTTATTGATATTTGTAAAAAGGTTAAAATACAAAATTCATACATTTTCGTTGTTAAAATGATCATTTAGATTTACAAACACTGTAAAGTTAAAAGAGTAAAATATAGAAATGCAACTAAATGCATATTTTTGGTCTTCCTACATGCTATAATTCCATGTGTTTTTTGTTGTTGTTGTTAGTGGTTACAGATACCCTGGAAGCAACCCAGATTTTTGACTGAGTTTACCATGTTGGTTTTCTTTTATTTTTTGCTTTGTTTTTTAAACATAATACGTTTTAAACATCATAACGTAGAATATTATCTGGTTTTGTTTGCGTTTCTTGCCAGACTGATTTCCAAAGTGTTACAGAAGAAACAAACGGAGCTGGAGTGCTGCTACAGGAAGAGTCAAAGGCAGCTTAAAACAATTAGGGCAAACTTAAAATAACTTAGAATTTTCCTGTTTAGTAGTTTTTCCTGGATGTGTACTGCAGGTCAGTGGAGCAGAAAAACTGAATTCTTCATTGTTGCATGTTTGCTTCTGGTTCAGGGCAAAATATACCTGTGCCAGAAGACGTGAATGGTCTAGACGGTTGGTACAGTCACAACAAATCTTTGCATTTTGGTGGTAAGCCATCCAGTCAAGTATAAAATGGAGGTATTTGAGTTGGTTAGTATTTGAGATACAAAGAGCTAATGTGAAGTCTTCAAAATTGGGGAAAATGTCTTGTTCCAGCTGCAGCTGTTTAACTTTTTAGGAAGCCCTGTGAAAATCCAAAACATTGTTTCACAACTTCGACAACTTCCAAGATGAATGAAGATTGTCAACAAACTGGCGCTGAAGGCTTCACCTTACCAGACAGCAGTGGTGTAGCCAGAACATTTTTCTAAGGGTGGCCAGGCAATAATCAATGTACACTTAGGGGTGGCTGAAAGTGGATAGGCGCCAGAACCTCAGGGTCAATCTATGCTGTTCAATGGGAAAATTAACAAGCAAAACATCCATATTTTCTAAATAAAGACAAACTGTACTTTCCTACAGCCTTTGCTTACAAATAAGACGCATATATTTAAGCATCCATACCTCCTAGATAAATGGTATAGTGTATAAAATTCTTTCAGGTGTGAACATCTTTTCCATTGTCATTGCTTACCTACTTTTATCAATAATCACTCTGCATAAAGTTGATATTTACAAGTACTAATATCTACATAAATTAAATTTCTCCACTGTGGGATCAATAAAGTCGACCAATGAATAAATTGATTATTTAATACGTTTTTATTAAAATACTTATGTATGATTTAACTGAAGACTCCTAGATGACTTGCATTTTCTCTTTACCCCATAAAACACAAAATCTAGTTCTGAAAAGAGAATTATTCTGTCCTTATCATCTTTAATGATAGCATATTGATGTGCATAATAAACCACAGTGTTGTTGTTGTCAAGAAATTGTTAATATATAAAACATTTAAATGTTTTGAATTACTGCTGCCACCATCTGTATTAGAGGGAAGAAAATAGTGGGGGTGGCCACAGGGGTGGCCATTGATTGGCTAAGGGTGGCCATGGCAACCCCTGGCCCCCCATCTAGCTGCACCCCTCCAGAAAAAAGGAATGGATGACTTTTGAAAGATCCTGCTGAAATAAATCCTAATCTTAATTATCACTTGGTAACTGTACAGTATTAATTGAAGCTGACATGTAGCACTGTGGTAAGGAATTTAATTCAAGACTTTTGTAAACAGACATACTGAATGACAACTTCTTTTATATTAGAGTAATCTCACACAAAGACAACCAAAACTATTCCCTGATGTTTTTAGTCATACAGTAGCACCACTTGGAGCTTTGATTGGATGTGTAGTATCATTCCATCCATTACTTCATTAAAAGAATTTATCTGAAAGAACATATGGAAGTCTTTGCACAAGCAAACCAAAGACACATTTGTTAAGAATGTTTTTTTTTTATATTCTTTAGAACATTAATTTTTATTTTATTGAATTTTGTTTTATAGAATGATTTTTGGGTTTTTATTTGCTTTAACAGGGCAGTGCTACTGAAACAACAATGTCAGTACAATATTTTTATGTAAATAACGGGGAATCCCTAGTTCATAACAAATTTCAAAAGTATTCTACTTATACTGAGACGAATTAGGGGTAAAATATGAAAGTTTGCTCTACTCTTGCACCACGATTGCCTCCCATGAGGAATAAATCATTTCTGACAGATGCATCACCCTTAACATGGCATCAGTTCTCGTGGTTTTGTTGGTTATATAATATTTCATGTATTTCATACATTCAAATAATTTAAGTGTTGCTTCAACAGAGAATGTCCGCATGTTAAATTATGCTTTGTAAGTACTGTTGGAGGACAACAACAAAAAAACATCAATGGTTCTTTCTGTTTCTCTAGTGTTCTGGTACTACTGTGGAGTGCCAACAATGGCTATAAAGCAGTGGGAAAGAGGTGGAACAGAGTGACCCTTTGTCATTGGAGTCATCTTCCAACTTTTTAAGAAACTGAACAAACGGCTGAAAATGAAAAGTAAGTAATGTTCAAAGAACAGCCTAGAGGTATCACCTTCTGCTTCAAATGTTGAAGACATTTGATCATATTGCATCATTATGGTTTAGGCAGAACATATAGCTGTGATGAAAGCAAGGGCTGCTTCTATTAAATGTTTGTAACAAGAGTCTACAAAAGTTTATTGTGGGGGTTTCTCATGGTCTCTGCTGCTATTTTATTTGTTACAGTGACCAACTAAAACCAGATTTTTGTAGTGAAGAACTAGGTGGTGCCTGGTCAAATAAGCTCAGAAGGTTCTTTTAAATGTCCTTCCTTTCCCTGAACAAGTTGGATGGGAGCAGTCACTGTTCAAAAATCATAGTGTAGAACTAAACCTGAGTGCTACACAGGTTTAGCTTAACAGTTAAGCCAAAAAGAGGTCCAACAAGTGTTAAGATAATTGAGCATTAAAGTTAAAATGATTATCAAAAATCTTTGTCATCGACAGGCATATATTTCATCACATATTGCTGTATCATAACACTTCTGGTCATTGCGCTCTTATTCAGGAAGGTTCAATAAAGTCCAAGACCTGTTGTGGCCAAAAAACATGTTTTAATGACATTAGGTTGAAAAAACCTATAAAACGAAAAAAAAAAAAAAAGAGAAAGAGGGCTTTTTTTATGGCCAGGCCCACTGCAGTAAAGGCAGGTGCTTATTTTGATGGACATTTTTCCTGGATAGAGAGGGGCTGCTGATCATAGAGCATTGTTCATGAGGATTACCAAGTCATGGATGCAAACCATTTTATACATTATTTTGATGAATTAATAAAATCAAAATGGTTAAATGCTCAAAAAGTTAAATTAAGGTAAATTAAGGTAAATTACTTTAATGAGCTTTTAGGTGTTAACTTTGACAGCTCTAATTGTAATTAGTTTTTTAAACCTTTGCATTAACAAACCATTTTTATTTACAAACCATTTATCATCTCATGACTTTAGTATATATAAATATAAGATCTGTAGACCTCCTTCCAGGTACTCAACCATCTACATGTACATTGCTTACCCAGCTAAATATTGAAGTAACAACCATAAGTAAATATTCTCTCTCTTTGCAATTTAAATTCAATGATTCAACAATGCCGTTCAAAATGTAGAGAAAAAAAATCTGAGAAAAGATAATTAAAAAGATGCTGTTTGTTGACAGATAGGTAATGCAGAGAAATGGTGTGTAATGTCTCAATATATACAGGTAGTGTTCAAGATACAGATTAGAATATTTCTATTAGTGGAAAGCAAAAGAGAGACCCAAAGGAATGTGAACAGTTTATTCAATACTATTGATTAAAAGGGAAGCATGTGTGAGTTCATATCTTTCATATAATTCTTTACGTTTTCCAAGGATTAGCATACAAATAGTTATGACAAGGGCTGGAAAAAGTAATACCTTTGCCTTAGCTTTTATTTTCTTTGTAATTTTAATTTCATAAAAAATTCTATAAATCCCCACCGGAGTCTTGAATCAGCTGTTGTATATACTGGCCATTCGACTTTGGTTTTGTAATGGAAAATCCAAATTGGTAAACTAACAATTATTTCTGAAATCCAAATAAAACAAAATAAAATAAGTAGAAAGACAAAAATTCTGCCCATTTTTGTTCAGTTTCAAAAACCCAAATCAGGAAACCAAAAAACTCACCCATTTTTCATTTATTGATCAAATTTAGACTGTTTTGCTAGTGAAGCAGTAATATAACTGGCATATCAACACTTTGCACCATTTATTTTGGTAAGAGGTAATGCATTTATAGGTATGTTTTGCCAGTTAGGAAATTTCATTGAAAGGACCAAAATACATTGTATTGAAATAAAAACTCATAATGGATTAACGGAAAACCTCTTGGCTCTCACGTTATTTCCTGTTCGAGAGTGGTAATGTTTAGAAATTAGTCATATATATTTTATAATAGCTCAGCTGTTGTGTGGGTGTCCTGTTCATTGATATCTTTTGGTTTAAGAGCAAGTTGATTAACAAAATGTCATACATACAGTAATACAAATAAGGAGGGAGATTTATTGGGATTTTTAAGGGATGTGTTTTATGCATGTTTTAGTGTTCTACCACATCCATAGGGGTATGGACACATGACACTGATAGGTGGGAGCTGAATTATTAAGGGATGTTTATAATTGTTTTTAATTTTTCATTTTTGAATTGAGAAATGGATAAACAAAACAACAAATTTGGGCCTGTTTTTTATTTTTTTTATTTTTTATTTTTGGAAATCAGAAAACTGTGTTTTTCCAGTTTTGAATTCCCCATTTAAAAAAACAAAAAAAAGCAAATGACCAGCACATTTACGGACCCATAACCTACTGTGTATATCTGAAAATGAGATCTTATATTCTGTGAATTAAGCCCTGAACCTGTGCTCTAATTTTTTTCAAGCAAAAGAATGAAGAAAAACAACTTGTTTTTGCTCTATCATGAAAACTTCAATGTGTTCTTTTTTTGTTTTTATTGGAACAGTGCAATTATACATACAGCACATTTCTCAGACAGTATTTACAAAGTGCTTTGCAGTACATAATTCAATTAAAGAGATCGAATGGACATCTGAAAGTGCACCATGAAATCATAAAGTCCGTCATAGAAACCCTGGGACCAGAGTAGCTAAATTGTTTATTTAAAAAAAAGAATGTCTTAAGTAGTTTATTTAACAGCATCAATGGAGCCCAGCGATCACAAGTATAGCAGTAGTCGATTCCACAGTCTTTGTGCAACAGCTTGGAAAGATACAGTATCTCCTCAGTTCCTGAAATTAGTGCCAGGGACCATTAATAGGTTTTGCTTGGAGGATCTCAGACTAATTGTTGAAATTTAAGGCTGGATCAAATCACAAGGGGGATTTGATCCAAAAGGGGGCCTGCCCATGCTCAGAATTTACACAATGTTATTTTGGAAGCCAATAGAAAAATATCTTTTGGTATATTTGTTTTTTTCTCTGCAACAAAAAGCAGGTAAAGTTGGAACGCAAACTTACAAGGTTTTAGTAAGAATTTTAAATAGAACTTTCAAAGGCAGTTCTTAAATATGTTTTCCCACCTAGATTTCTATAAAAATGTAGGTGGAAGTTTTGAAGTTTTTTGAAGTAATGAACTGCTTTTTCCTTTAGTCCAAAAATTCTAACTTAAATTGTATTTTGTTCAGCAGAAGAAAACAATGGCATATCCAAGTACTGATTTCTTCAGTACATTAACCAAGTACTTGAATGGGTTCATAATTACTTGGTAACAATATAATGTATAGCTGTGTGTTGTCTGCATATTTATGTTAACTTATGTTAGTGGTTATTAAAAATCTAAAATAGGGGACCATGTAGATACAGAAAAGCAGGGGCCTTTAAGATGGAACTTTGGGGAAGGTGCTTTTGTGGCCTCTGATGTTAAGTTACCTACATACACAAAAAATGTCTCTCCTCCAAGTGGGATTTAAACCAGTCAAGCTGTCAGGGTTTGGTTGAGGTTTTGAGGACCCAAATGCAGAGGCAGGGAGGCAGGGTGAGATCTTGTAGTTTTAATGGAGTGTTCACAGGTAACAGAGGCATAAATCCAAAAATCAAAAATGCACTACGAGCCGGGGAAAGATGAGGAACCAGCACCAAGGAACTGTACAAGGACAGTATTTATGGTTGACTGAACAAAGACAGGACTAACGAGCTGATTGGGGGCAGGTGTGAACAGATGATTCTAGAAAGGAGGTAGGAAAAAGGAGACCAACACAAGAGGGCAACAGAGGGCAACAAAGAAAAACCTAAGAAAACAAATACTAATTGAAAACGCAAAAAAATAGGAGTTAAACTAATAAAACTAGAGAACAAAGAAAAACATGAATCAACATGAAACTCAAAATTCAAAGAAAGCTTAACAGAACCAAGACTGTGACACAAGCACTGTACCAAAAAGGCAGAGCCAGTAGAATGAAGTGATCAACAGTTTTGAATCCTTTACTGCTGGTCCAATAATACCAGCAATGTGATTCTTTCACAGCCTGCATTTATACAGCCACCACTAAACACCTTGACACTTACTGCAGGGTTAGATTTTATGCGGTGTGATAAGACACTGAAGCTCCTGCAAGTCGGAGAACAGTAGAAACACTTCAACACTCAGTCATTCCAATCACATCCTGGTAATCAGGATGTTGTGAACAATTATACTGAAGATCAAAAAACAGGCCTGAAAGAACTACCAATACAGCCAAAGCAGTTTTATTCAACAGTCCACCTGTTTTTCTCCAGTCCAAGATCCCACTGTTTTATAATTAAAATGTCATTCCTTTCTCTTTCTGTAATAATAATGTATATGTTGCCAAGTAAAAACACATTCTTGAGATAAAATAAATATAAAAACTAGAAAAAAACTGCAATAGGAGCTCTGAATGTTAAAGGCTTTTCTGAGTATCGACCCATAAGTCAAACTGCATTATGACTCATCTTTAAGTATCTGCTCCAAGGCTAAAATAATTTGGAACAGCATCACAAAAACACTTAATTTTGCCATGTTTATTTGGTCTTGGTGACTGCAATGCAGAGGCAAGCTTTTAGCCAAAGTTTAATTTATATGCTATGTTTACTATAAGAACATAACAATACAGACTCTATATAAACCTATTGTCCCACTGCTACTGTTCAGACCCTCCAGTGATCTTCACAGCCCGAACAGAACTAATTTATCACCTAAATAGATTTTTATTTTTAAGAGTATTAACAAGTTACATACCAAATTGCATTCTCTTTTATTGACCCATTATATTTTGGGAAATATAACAGCACACAGACTGACAATATTACTAAATTATAAAGCTGATCTTGTCCTTTAGCTACCACCACAGAGGCAATTAAATCATGGCACCTACATTTTCTACACCTAATGTACAGTTGTGTTTTTCTTTTTTCATAATGAGGCAAGTAAAGATATATTATTCAAAATATTCAACCTCTTCATTCCTTCAAAAATCAAATTGAAACGCATCTGTAATGGTGTGTTTAGACAGTTTCTGTATAGCTCAAGTCTAGCTAATGCAACTGAAGTAATGTCAAAGTAACATTGTTTAAGTGAGTTGTTCTCCATTATCATCCCCCTGCTATGGTTTTAGGTATAGGTCTGAGCTACATACAGCCCAATTCTCAGGAGACAGATGCAACCTTAAAGGTTTATTTACAGAGATAATGAATATTGCAAATAACTAGGAGCTACAGGAACCGTGGAAAAAAAATAAGGAAATGAAACAGAGGTTGAGAATGAAACACCAAGTTGAATTTGAATTCAACTTTCACCCTTTAGTGCGATCCACTGGGTAGAAGACAATAGGGGTCGGGGAGAGAAGTGAGTGAGAGAGGGAGTACTAAACCAAAGGCTTCTGGTGTGGTTGTGGAGATATGGATTCTGGGAGCAAGGCAGTGGGTGGACCAGGTTCAACCAACGGCGAGTGTGGGATAGTAGTCTGAAGCTGCCATGGACAGGGTTTTTAGATTTCTTGAGATGATTTTCTCGGGATGATAACCAAACTGTGTAATCTGGAGTTTACTGAGGAACTGCAGTGTCTCTCGGATCTACATGGTGGTGAGTCTAGTAAACTCACCGATTGAGTGTGGAGACAGACTAGATGTGCTTACACAGAGCAGATGTGATGATGAACAGAAGTGACAGAAATATCCTTTTAGTCAGGAAATAAAGTTGCTTTATACCCAAGAAAAACCTTGAAAGGGGAGAAGCAGGTAGCAGCAGAAATGTGTTAAATGTGTGCATATTCTTCCAAAAACTGTTGCTGCGGTGAGGCATCTAAGGGTGGACTCAAGTTTTTGGTTTATACGATTTATCTAACCAAGACGTTGGCATTGCAAAATTGTTTTCAAAACAAAGAAATTAACTAATGGCCCTGATCAGAAAGGAGTTCCATGGGAATACATTGCAAAATGAAAGAAGTGTTTCTAGCAAGGTGCTGGATGGCCTGAAAGGCTGATGGAAGTTTTCAGAGACAAACAAGATGGCAGTGTCAACGGTGATTGAGATGATGGTCATACCTTGAGAAACAGGAAGTCCTGTAAGAGAGCCAGTCGCTTATTGGAATCAGAGGTGTTTAGAAACAGCTAGGGTTGAAAGAGTCTAGCAGGGAGTTTCTGACAGATTATTACGGGCACATATGAGGCAGGGGAGAACATTTTCCTTGCCATCCTTGTACGTGGATGGCCATCAGTATATTCATGAAATAAGTGAAATAGTGGATAAGTGGATAAGGTGGATAAGATGTGATCTGACAGAGGTGGGAACAGATGTCCTGTTGGAGGGGTTCTCAACCTCTCAAGTGAAGGATCCAGTAACTTGGGAGTTGCAGGTCAGTTGTCTACACTGTAAAGTGAATACTGGTGAGAAGGACATCTGTTTGTTCTTGGTACCTGTGTTGAAAGGTAAACTATAGTAGAAAAGGAAGGATGACTGGGGTCATTTCTTCTGCAACAGGACCAAAGCTAAAGTTAAGCTGAAGTTAAAATAAGGTATCTTAAGTAGAGAAACATTAGGCCATTTATCAGTATAATTAAATTTTAAGACACTGGGACACAGACCTAGAAAATTACGGAACTGGGGACTGTGTGTTCAAGTCCCACCTGGATCAAAAACAATTAACCTCTGAATACTTATAAGTGTAGTTATTAATCAGGATTCTGAAGATTACCAGAAAAAAAAACTGATATCAAAGAATGATATTGTTTACAAACGTTATCCACTTTTTCTGTCCTGTTTTGTAAACCAAAACGCTATTCCTGATGATGAATGTAATATTTACAAGCATGCTTGTATAATATGATTTCAAACAAAAGATGCTGCCATTTAGTAAAATTTGAACAGACTCTAGTGCTGCTTGGTGCCTAAAGAAGAAGACAGAAGTACCCTGCCATTGTATTGCAGGTTTTTGTTCTAACACCCATGAGGATAGAGCTAAGTATCCTAAGGATCCTGAGCTGCATTCAAAGTGGGTGAAGCAGGTCATACATACTCTGGAGAAGTGGGGGCCCTCCACCCAATCTGTTCCATGCTCGGAACATTTTCAGTCAGACTGATTTAATTTTGTTCCTTTATTGAAAGAGTCTCTCTCATCAGTGTAACACAAATATGTGTTACAGCCCACATTGTTCCCAGGGTTGAAAGAGTTTTGGCTAGTGTCAGTTTACTTACAGCTCCCCATCCTAACTTATGCCTTGAGCTTGTTTAGTCAAGCAAAATAAGCTACAGGTGAAGAAATATTACAGTAGCTTAAATCATGACTACTTTCATTCAGAAGTTGGAGCACAACACATTGAAAAGAACGTAGGCTGCATTCGCCTGCAGGTGGGCAGATTTTACATTGTTTTTGGACCAGAAACATGCAGGTCTGACAACACGTGTCATGATCATGGCACTAGTACTGGTCTGATTCACCATTCAACACACCTGTGCAGCTCTGCCCCATTCTCATCAGTCTTCATCTGCACATGCACCCCTTACTATATAATCAGCTCTCATATCAGTCAGATTATTACAGGCCACAAGCTGATTTAATCCAGCATTCCTGAAAACCTGATTTTCTGACCTGATTTTGCCCTCTGATTCTCTTAGCCTGCCTACCCCCTGTCAGACCTTTTGTTGTGCTGTGGACAGTTCTAAAAATGTAAGGTGTGATGCCCCCATAAATCCTCAGCATTACTACACTCTCCTGTGCTTGAATTGGTTTGGGATTGCACTACACAACCAATCTTTAAAGTAAATTTGCAGGAAATGTCATTTGTGTCTGAATACATCTCCGTTATAGAATACTCAGCTAACTCTGAACTGTTCTTTTGCTGCCATCACAATATGGCAATGTTTTTTTTCCAGTTTTTAAATCTGACTGCTGCCGTGGCGCTACTAATTACAAATTAACCTGTTTGATTCATAACAGCACAGAACCACATATTTAGTATTGTTGTAAGGTTTTACTATAAAATTAGACTAAAGCTACAGTGTGTTATAATAACAGGGAGTCACTGAAAAAAATGGAATATACATAAGTATGTCATATATTATATCATCTATGAACTGAAAGTCTCAATCTTTATTTTTCCATTGCCTTAGAAATTTATAATTACAAAGGTATGGTTTTGGCATGTATGGAGATGGATATCTTTTTGTTAGCTGAATCACCATGGTGCTTAAGTGTGCCAGTGGCAAGTTATGTCTATATAAAATCTACTTCCTTCCCAGACTAGTAAAGTACCATTTATAAAAATATCTAAACTAGACTTGCACTGGCCATGACCAGCAATTAAACATTTATCATTAAGATAAACAAGTTACAATTGCTGGTCATTGCATTTTCTCTGAGTGGACTTGAGACTTTCTCCTACACTTTGTCCATGTTTGTTTTGGTCAGAGTGCCCAAAATAGGGAGACAACAGAGGTAAGGTGAGAAGGCTTTCTGAGGCTCAGACAGGAACAACATGAAATCAGTGCACGAACACCGGCAGAGACAGCCCTAGAAACAGGACGATGCGGCCAGCCATGTCCCCAAGCCTACCTAGGACTTGATCCTTCAAAGGCTTTAAAAATAAGGAAGCCGGAAGAGTTCAGCCATAGAATTGAGCAGGTCGAGCCCTCCCAAGCTGTCACCTCCTCTCATTCAGTTTAAGCTCTGTCGCCTAGTAACTGTGTCTGTTGACTCACAAAGCACACAAAGAATGGATGACGAACTTCTCACTACTGTTCTGTGTGGTAATTTTATTTTTGATGAGCTTCAGCAGCAGTACCGTGGTTGCAAATATCAAATTTATAGTCCCCAAACTGCAGATATACTGGAATCTGTCCTTAAATGTCAGCTAAACCCATTTGCACAGGGAATGATAAAAACCTTTTAATAAATCAAACATTAGCCATGGCATATCTGACTCAATAACCATTTAAAACAACTATCTTTATTATTAAAGACAATATTATTCACATACCTATATTATATTAAGCTGCCCTTTCAATATTCAGCACTGTTTCCCTTTTTTTTCTTAGCATGGACCAGCTGGCTTGCTTGGACTTGCAACGAACAACAGGATACCCGAGGCCAGAGAGGTGGCTGCATACGACAGAGCCTTTGAATCCGAACAGGCCATGCCTCCATGGCGTGATGTAATCAGACGATGAATTTGGCATTCGCAGGATGCAGCAACTTCATTAGAGCACAGCAACTATTTCTGACAGACAGAAAAATGTAGGTTTGAATGCAAGGTGGTCAGCATACCACTTAGAAACACTCCTGATAAAATGATACAAAAAAAAAAAAACATTGATCTGCCTCTACAAATGAAACCAGCATCCTAAGTCGAAATCTGATCAACTTATTGTAGATGGCAATTGGTTGAAAGTATTTATTTTACATTTCTCACGCATGTCTTATTAGAGCTCAACAGGGATAGTCGTACGGCTTGCAGTGGATGTCATAGAATTTCCCTTATTTTCAAATCCATAACTTGACAGGTATGTATTAAATCCTTGGTTTATTTTTCCCCAATCTGCACTGCATTTATGTATAATGACTGTATTGTTTTTATTTTGGTTCTCTACCACATGATTGTTAAGGGTTGATACAACATGGCCAATGAGCTGTGTCAGTTTGGGTCACTGCGGTGAGACACTTTTAGACACAGCAGGCAAACCTGTGGCAAACCAGGTGATGAGAAAGAAGGAGAAGACGATGAGAAAAAGAAAGCAGAGAAAGTGTGGACTGCTGGAAGTACCGCAGTGAACGGGTGAAAGAAAAGTGAAATGGTGTGCTCAAAGCTGACCCTGCACATTTTGAGTATGTTTGGCTCACCCTACTGCTGTGAAGCAGGATTCTCCACCATGACCATAATAAAAAATAAATATCGAACCAGGCTCAAAATAACCACCGTGATATGTGCTTGAGAATGGCTTTGTCGCCATTCAAACCCAGGTTTAAAGCCTTGCAGGTCAGCCTAAAGTCCACTTCTCTCATTAAGCCATAAAAAATAAATAAATGAAATAAATGGTCAGTTCAGGTGTTTTATAAAATATTTGAAGAAGGAAATTGTCTATATACCAAACTGAACGATTTTTGTTCTCTACTTAAAAAAACAAGATTTTAAAATGGAAAAATGTTCATATATATATATATATATATTTTTTTTTTTTATTTATTTAAAAAGTCACTGTATAGCATGGATGCATAAACACCTCATTTTATTTCAGTGTTAAATACTGTTTAAGGTAACAAATTATAATTACTGGTAAAAATATCTCCAGACCTTTACTGGTTGAGGATTTTCTTTATTTGGACCCAACTCATTTTTAATTGGTTACTCCTGTCCTAGGGCATAAAGCATTGAAAGTGATTTAAAATGTATTAAGTTTCCATCAACATCGTGTCTTAATAGCCCTACTATATTGTATAGATTAGAGGTTTTTCAAATAACCCATCTTCAAATAGAGCAAGAGTTTTACTAAAATGGCAAGACCAAGGTAGTTATCTGTAAAGTGTATTTCAATTCATACAGAGACACATTGTAAGAAAAAATTAGGAATAAAACAAAAATAAAAAACATTTTCATTTAATATAAAATTTCGAGATGAATGAAGTTACTGTACGTACGTATGAAAGACTTTTAACGTATTAAACTGCTGTTTGATTTTTCTTAAAGTTTTTATTTTTGGCTTCTAAACAGATTGTGCTATAAATACCAAACTGAAATTTTGTCTCAAACTCTGCATGTAGTATAGTAGCTGGAAAAAAGTCTGTATTATGCTGAAAGTTTTCTCTGTTTCAACATGCATGCTTGATATGAGGGATTACTACAAAGTCAACAACACAATCCAAGTGACTTTTGACTGTTACCTCATGCTCATCCAGGAAAAGTAAATGCTCAGTGACTCCATGCATTCTGCTTAGTTCCCTTAGATTAAAAATTTAAATAGTAAACTGAAGTTAATTGTATTCTTTGATTTTAATGATTAATTTGGAAATATGTTCTTGATTTAGAAACAACCTTTATTTTGAATTGACACCATATAGATAAACTTTATTGAAAACTGATTTTTATATAAATTTTATTAAAAGCACAAGTTAGAGATAAGCTACATTAAACTTTCCTTAGGACACTAAACACTAGTAATCTTTGTGAAAGAATTTTTGAGTTAAAAAAAAGTTCAGCTAAGGCCAGTTGTAGCATTCCTTGCTCTTATGTTTCCCGTCACATTTCTTTTTTAAGTAATCTTATAAGGGTATGGGAATAATTTTTTTTTTTACAACCTACAGTGGGAACAAATGCAATATGTTGGCCAAAATGCAATGTAATATTCTTATGTTTTCATATGGATAATTTGAAGAAGGTTTTCATTAAAATGTGAAGTTTATATGAGAAGATGGTGTGAGTCATCCTTCCTGACCCACAGCAGCGTTATTATAGTGGTCCAGAAGGAACAAACCAAACATAGTAAAACATTCTGTGCCCTAAGGAAAGTATTTGCAGCTGCTAAATGTGTGCAAACCTTGATATGCTTGTCCTTTTTTTCTGGAACAAGACACAGAGGCACATGCCTAGAATATTATTACTGAAAGCAGTCCCTCTACACTGATGCCCTTTGCCAACATTAAGGTCAAGCAATATGAGTACATCTAAAAGGTAAGCTGAACCATATTTAAGTATACTCATAAATTATTAAATATTACAACAAAGCACTCCTTTCTGTCAAAGACTGACAGCTTTAATGATTCAGATAAGACAGGGGGAAAAAAAGATATGCTACAATAGCAACTTTACAAAAAATGGGTGACATATGTCACATTATGGGTAAATCTATTAATTTTTTTATCTAAACTATGATGGCCAAACCCATGGCCAAAAATTGAAAGCCAATACCATGCACCCTCACCATTCTATTTATTAATCAGCATACATAAAACTTTATTTTTAGTTCAAGTACATGTTCAATTTGTAAGCAGGGCTGCAACTAACGATTATTTTTCAAATCGATTAAGCTGACAATTATTTTTCTGATTAATTGATTAATAATCAGATAGCAAAAAGGTTAATTAAAGAACACTTTTGCTAAATTAAAAAAGGTGAAAGTAAAACTTTATACTTGAGGAGCTCTAAATAGAGAATATTGACAGATAAAAAAGATTTTTTATTCTAAATGCAAAATGTTTACATATTTCGTTTCACAATTTTGGCATAATTACTGCCCTAACTGGGTTGCTCTGTCAGCTAAAGCATGTTTTAGAGTCTGTATACTTCTGTTAACGATTAATGGATTACTAAATTAGTTGACGATAATTTCAATAATGGATTAATCATGATTAATCTGATCGTTTCTGCCCTATTTGTAAGTGTGCACATTCAGTACATTTGTGTATTTATATCGATTTATCCATATTTATATTTTGTTTGTGTGACTAATCTTTCTCTCTTACCTTTCATGGGGCCTGGAGTTTGACCAGACAAAAAAAGTAAGCCAGGGCTCAGATCTCCTAAATACAGAGAAATTGGAATGTGCCACCAGCTGCTGCTAGAAGAGGGAGATTTGGAGGGCCCAATATCAATGTCTTTCATGGTCAATTCCTGGTGGCCCCCCTGGGTTTAACTAGACCAGACTATGCTTTGTAAAAACTCCACTCAGTCGGTTGCAGTTTGAGTTAAACAGCAGAATTAGTGTAAACTCTACGATGAGAGGAATACCATGCCATTTCATGTTAGCCCCTTGAACCCTACGGACCCACCGGCGGGTCCAGCTGCTACATGACCTCGTAGTTTTACCAAACCCCCAGTATTGATGTAAAAAACATATTTGGCACAGTTTGGTGACATTTATGGATAAATGTGCCAAAATGGCCTCTCCGCCTAAGAAATTTCTCACTAATACCATTCTAAAATAAATATGATTCATCTGATTGAGTCCAAATTTGGTATATTTTTACACAACATTTAGATTTGAAAGTCTGTACTACTTTTTTGTGCTATAAATAATATTTTGGTAGTGTTTTGCAATGTTTATTTCAAAGAAAATTTTGGCGAGGTTCAAAAAATGCAAAATATTTTGTATTTTGTCCCTAATATTTCAGGCAGGGTCAAAGCTACAATGGTGCTGACACCAGAAAACCATTCTATGACATCTTACCTTTACAGACGTACCAAAAGTTTCTTCTTAAATCTAATAGCTTTGAGGCTATAAGTTATTTACTTTTGTGTGTTTTTGTCAGGCAGAAATTTATTTATACCCCCTTAGGGTGTAAGAGGTTAATGTTTTGTTGGCTGGCTGAGTTGTTGAGCTGTCTGTCGCTCTGTGTGATCACAGGAGGCAGACCTGAATCATCACTGTGCCCCATATTAACCTGATGGTGAAGATTCTCAGTCATCCAGGTCATAGTCATTCCCAAAAAAAAAACAAAAAAAAAAAAAAAAAAAAAAAAAAAAAAAAAACTTTATTTCCAAGTTGAAGACATTTTGCTTCCAATCCAGGATATATATATATATATTTTTTTTTCAATTCAAAAAGTCAGAAATAACGCTGAGTGCAAAACTTTTGGCTTAGAAAACATGCAAATTAAACCAGAAGAACGGGTCCGCCCCTTAGGAATGGGGAGGCATTTGGGTGCTTTGTTAGCCTGCAATACTCAGTAGTGGTCTATGCCCCTGAAAGAGGGGTAGTTAGGGGGAATTGTTGGTCTGGCTGACCAGGCGAGATGTTCAAATCACCTTAACACCCACCCTCATGCAGAGGAACAAAACAAAAGTTCAATTAGCATATTTTCTAAGCCATACCAAGGCTTTGTTTTGGGCCACTCTGTAAAGCTTCAAACTCAATGCTAATTCTGACATTTTGAATTGAAAAAGCTTCACAATGGGAAGCAAAATGTCTTCAAACTTGGAAACAAAGTCCAGGCGATTGTTTTTTTTTTTACTTTTTTGGAACCCATATTAACCTCCACATTTACTTGGCTGTCCCCATTGGGATCACAGGTAGGGTTGCATTATCTTTATACCTAGTACTCACCTCCACATTCACTTCTAGTCAATGGATTTTCATCTCCAAACAAGCCAATTTCTGTAAACATTTGTCAAAGTCCTCTTTGGAGAAGGGAAGCAACCTGTGCTGATTAGATTGTGTTAATTTGTCCTTTTATCAGATTCTATTTAAGATATATATGGCAAGATCATTTCAAGAAAATAGGAATAATAGTAATCATCTTGAGAGTTTCTGGTATGAAGTAGTTCCATTCCAGCTTTTCTACAATTTTGGCTAAGAGATAAAAAAAAAAAAAAAGTTAAGAATAAAAGAATGCAAAAAAGCAGTGAGAAAAAAAAGCAACTTAGAAGACATAGGGGCGGAAATACTTACAGTTTTATATTGATTTAGCTAAAAATAAGAGGAGTTCAAGGAAATAGGCAAATTCAACTTTTCCAACTCCAGCCTCTGCTGCTTGTGAAATTTTGAACATTTCAGCAAAGTTTCCGGGGGTAAATTAGGGCTTACCAAAGCTGTACATCCCAAAAACAATTTGTCATTTTTTTAGTAAAGGGAATACAAGGTATGCCCGTATGCATTGATAGCTAAAAGCCTGCTGGGGGATCACTTCATAATGTGGAAAAGAGGCTTTCATAAAATGTTGGAAATGTAAGAATCTAAAGAAATTATAATTTGGAAGACTGAATTTCACCCTGAGTTGCTGAATTGATGCTTAATGTCTATCAACATATCTTTGAGGGAGCAAATGCCCTACATCTCCATGTCATAACTGTAGTATCCTCAAGCCAAAGCTTATAGGCATGTTTACTTAACTTTGCCAAAAAATTTGTTTCCGGACGTCCATCAGTTTTTGATGATTAACTATAATTCTGCATAAATTGATGCCTGTTATGGGTCTGGATCACAGGAACCTGTGCCATCTCAAATACAGATGTCTCCCCATCTTCATTAGTCAAAGTCATATATGATATATTGGCATGGAAAAAGATTAAGAACCATAGATCTCTTAAGAAACAATATCTGCATAACTGTACTAAATATTTAAACCAAAGGCAGGGGTAAACAAAGTGAGACAGACTTTTCAAGTTCCTGAGTTTTGGTAACTTATACTTTCATCTTATTTAGCAGCGTAATCCCTACAAAGGCTTCCATCCATTCTTGTCTATCATCTTCCCTTCTGTCCCTTCAGTTCATAACTTTTTGCTTTGATATCTTTTTATCCAGTGTGTCACCCTTTCTACCTCCACTTTAAAACCCTTTTTGCTTCTTTCCTCCATCGACAAGAGAGCCATTATCTGATTTTATGCTGTTGGTAGACAAAGGACAGCAACAGACCAAGACGACAAATTACTTTACTGGAAATACCTAACAGAAAATAAGATGATGTCTATCAGATATGGGACTTGCCTAAAGTCATAATGGGTAATTTTCCAAAACACACCTTCCATTTGTTATGAGTTTTGACAATCTAGTATTTAAAGGGTTGAAATTTGACATATGTGTAATATTATTCATTTAGATGGTACTAAAAAATTATCACTATTAAAGTCAGTACTTTGATTCATCTTTGCCACTCGATGCTAATTTAAAAAAAAAAACAACATATAATACAAAAAATAAACCTTTTCAGAAACAAAATCAACAATGTAATTATATTGGCATTAAGAAAGTCAGTGAATATATATATATATATATATATATTTATTATTATTCTTTTTTTTTAAAGGGGCCATAGTTATTTACCAGTCTATTCATAATAAATCAAACTATGAAGTTTTCATAGAAGTATCTTTTTATGTTGACTTTCTTTCCCTAAAAAGGTTTAAATTCGTTTTGTAGGGTGTTTTTCTGGGTTAGGCATAAAATGGGTTAGACATAACATGGTGGATTAAGTCTTCAGACAGTAAATAAAGGTTAACCCCCCTTCCCACCAACTCAAAAACAGACAAGCAAAAATAAATTTAGAACATGGAAATGTGACAGAACATGGAAAAATACCCACATTATCATATCTTTTGGATGGAGTTGGGAAACCACAGAGAAAATAAAAACAGCGCATTGACTAACTGTGTTCCCTCACAGCTGCCAAGGAAAAAGGTAGGAGGGCAGGAATAATGATCAAAGAAAATATGTGTTCACCTGTATTCACTGTGCAATTTGTTCACATTTATCTGCACGTGCTTTTTAATAATTATCTAAAACTAAATGTTTCAGTGTTGTAGTTATAAATGAAGTATTTATTAACTGCATGATTCACTAAGCTTTACTGGTTACTTTTGCAGCTGTAGAATTTAATAAACACGCTTTTATTCCTATGATCCACCTTCCATACTATAGTTATAACTATGTACCACATTTTAAGATGTTGTGAGTTTTCATAGTTATTGCATATCCCCCAATTAAATTACAAAAAATGTCATCCGCATGATAATTTAGTCTTGATTAAGGCATATTTACAACATTGCATTTCAGTAGTGATGGAGATACTTGCTGCATCACCATAACTTGCATTCTGCTGCATTGGCAATCTGTAGCGCTTTTTGCCAGCAACCAAGGACTAGTCCAACTACTGTTATAGAGTGCATAAACAAGACTTCATGTTGGCAAGAGAATGGGAAAGCAAATTACTGTTTAGATTTTGGAAGGATTAGGGGGAGGTGGTGTGTCCCTTTTATCAATTTCATAGTTTTGTAAATATTAAATTTTTCTAACTTAAAACTTGAGATGCTTGTAACATTAGAGAGTGCTATACTCAAAGGTACAGAATATTTGAGCACCTTTTATCACAAAAACCTTTTATTTTGGGCTTACAGTATGTACTCAATTTAAAACTTGTTTTATTAAACTTGTTTCTAAAAGGGAAAGGCATAAAATGGCAATTTAGGCATCCAACATTTAATTTCTTAAAGCTGAGAGTGACTACATAGTTCAGCAATCAGTACCTGCCTGGTTACCATGGTTGTCTATAAGGCATTTATATCGAACTCTAAGCACCTCATTTAATTTCTACTGTTCATGTGGCAGCAAGAACCATGGATGTCATTACAGGGGAGTGCTTTCAACCTGTAAAGGACATATGAAACCAGGAGAATAACATTCTTTCCATTTCTAAAGGAATGTTTAGCCAATTTAATAATGAAACCATCCTAAAGGCAATCTAGGTTGTTACTTTTTGATCAGACACACCTTTGTTGAGCCATGGTGGTTGAAGCTAAATATGTATAGTATTTCCACAGTTTTCTAAACATTTACGAGTGTGGTGTTGGGGACTATAAAGGAGGGTCCTGACACCATAAATATTAGCAATATTTGCTCAACAAGCTCAGTTTGGAACAGCTAGCCCTCTGCTCTCAATATGATGAATTTACCCATCCCAGGGTATAATGGATAAATGTTAAGAAAAGCATATTACTGAATCCTCTCATATAGTAATATCCAATGTATTTTAAATTGTTTTGCTCAATCTACCTGATATACCCCTTGTTTAGACACTATGCTCGCAATAAGCAGAACTCAGTTGCTGTAGTAGTGAAACCTTGTAAGGGCAGCAGTTAAACAGTAAGGGCCAGAAAATATGTAAGAACAAAAAAAATGGGTAACACATAAGCAAACCACATAGTGCCATTCAATACCACGGATTTTACCCCACTTTTAACAAAAGTAAATTGGGGAAAAAACAATGAAGGCAAGGGCATATATTCAACCAAAATCTGATAGAGCAAGAAATTTCCATCACCAAAGATTGACATCATCATCATTGCTGTCAAAACAACAATTCATCTGTAATTTGATTGATATGACAGGACAGGCATTTCACATGAAAACCCTGACACATGATCTTTTAAAGACTTGTCAGATCTCAGCTTCAATCACTTCGAACTGAGAAGATAATTATTTTAATGAATAAGTCATGTTACATGTTTAGGAACTAGTAACCTTTATTTTTTGAAAGTATGGTTATAGGATTAAAACAGAGTGGGAAGACATTGAGCAAAGGTCAACTGGCTGGGAATCAAACACATGACAGCGTCGTCAAGGACTAAGGCCTACATACATGGATCGTACACTTAACCACGTAACCGCACCAGAACCAAGGAAAACAATACATTCAAAAAGCTTGAAAAAGGTACAAAAATGAAAAGCAATTTTACATGAAAACTTTCAAATACACTGAAAAAATACCTAAAAGCTCACTGTCTGAAGTTTAGTTCCCCAGCTCAATGAAGACATAACAACCGGATAGAGCTTATGCTGGTCAAGATTCTAAATCATTCAGGTCATTGTCATTCCAAAAAAGAAAAAAATACAATCCACTGGTCTTTGTTTTCCAAGTTTGAAGACGTTTCACTTCCCATCCAGAAAGCTTTCTCAATTCAAAATACAAAATCCAACAACACCAGGCCGAGCGTGTCCCTACTTAAACAGAAGGGAAGCACAAAGAAGAGAAACACATCAAAGACGCCCTCCAAACCTGTGGATACCCTAATTGGATGTTTGTCAAATCACAACACCATCCCATATGTGGCTGGAGTCTTTAAAAAACACAAGAGGATTTTATTCAAAATCCTAGTATATTACATACCAAAGACCCTATAGGTCTTTGATGACTATAACATGACTAGTCCTAAGGGTGATTCCCCGGGTGGTTTGTCAGACATTTAAACTGCATCTTTGTGCTGTAATCTGCTAAGCAGTATAAGCTGTGACGTACACCGGTACACATTCTGCATGAGCACAGATGGACCATGGCAGCAGCGGCAGGAGAGAAAATAACCCAGAATCCCACCACTTCTGCGCGCTCAAATTCTGCTCTTCCAGCTTTGCTTGTGCAGATATGCTTCTTTGCATGTGCATTGCTCAGAGTCTGAAATTATGCTCCACACTGATGAGGTTATGCTAAGCATTTTTTAATTTTTACCAAAAGGAATCCATAAATTATATCCAAAGAAAATATGTTATTGCCTACTGTTTATTTTTGGATAAAGACCCAGATGAAAAAGGCATATACATCTTTTAATATTTCTCTGTCATTGTTCTTGTTTCTATGTAAATATGGTGTAAATGTTTCCTTGTATTGCAATTAAAAAAGTTTCTATGTTTCCTTTGAATATGTCAACATTTTAGTCAACATAATAATTTAATTTTGGTCTGGACTGGCATGGCATTACAAGGCAACTATGTAGGTTCTCTTTCAATTTTTTTATATCAAAAACCCAGTAGTAACAAAGGGAGAAATTCTCAGAAATGAAGCCAAAATTGCCAAAGTAGAAAGAATAATGTTTTTGTTCTTTACTTTTTTTGAGTAATGAAGATTTTATTGATCTGTGTGTAATGCATAATTCCTAGTAGATCAGGAAGTTTTTGTTTTTGAATGGAAACCTTGTATGTCTAAAACCATTCCATTATTGTACATTTTGTCAGCTTGTCTGTCTGCTATATTAACCAATATGATGTCTTGAACTAGTTCTGCTATATTCACAGCTTTTTTGAGACACGTTTTATAAAGTAGGGCATTGATTCATAAAAAAAAACTTTATTTCAATTCTCTAAATCAACGTTTGTCCAACAGCAATAATGAACTGCATGACAGTCTCATCTGTCCTGGTCAGCCAGACCACAAATGACCCTAACAACTCCCTTTTCAGAGTCCAGTTTCAGGTATTGCAGGCCAATAACGACTCCCCATTACTAAGGGGTGGATCTGTTTTTCGGTTTAATTTGCATGTTTTATGAAGCCTGGGCAGAAGTTCAAATGAAGAAACTGATTGCTTACCCTCAAGCGGCTGACAAGCTAATGAGCTTTGAACCACACCTCCTCAAAAGCCCAATCAGCATCTAGAGTTTATCTTAAAAGGTCTCCAATCCATAACTCAGTCTGCTACCCAAAGGACAGGGAGTGGTTGAGCTATGTCTGACTTCAATTCAGATGACCCAGAATCAACCCACCTCCAGCCCCTCCTCCACTAAGCTGCACTTTCATGTTCCAGGTCCATAAGTGAAGCTCTAGTATCAGCTCATGTAGTCCACTGGATCTCTCCATACAACTCAAGCACACTGTCTCGCCAACCAGCAGTCTATGGACTGACCAACTTCATATATCTCCACTCCACCACCAGTTTCAGACCTAGGGGAAACATCCCTGTTCTTTACTCCTGTTCATGCATATCAAACAAATTCAGCTCTAATGTTTCCTGCTGAGGTCTGAGCGCCAAAGTCTAAAGTAATTGTATCAATAAAATTCTTCTAATTGTCTTTTCTTTCCATGTGAGTTTTTCAGATTGAACAAATCCATAACAAGGTTTTAGTTTGGGCCACTCTAAGTCTTGAACTCAACACTACGCCAGACATTCTGAACGGAAAAAGTTTAGGCATTGTGCTTGGAATCCAGAAGTTCTGAGTTCAAGCCCCACTCCCACAGACTGCCACTCTGGGTCCCTAAGCAAGAAAAAAAAAAAGGCTAGTGGTAATCTTTGAACAGTTTAACTATGGTAAATCATGTAAAATGTATTATCTGGTTATATCATTTGCAAAATAATGTGCAACTTTTTGTTGTCATCCAGAAATGGAATTATCAATCCATGCTTTTAAATTTATTCAATCTAGATTTAAGTAATGTGCTCTACAGGTTTAACCAAAACCTCCAATGAATGGTTGCAGTTTTTGCAGGATACTGCTGCCTGGCTCCTGACTGGATCTTTCAGTTTCTGTACTTCCACTTTTAAGGCAGCTTCATTGGCTTTTACCTCATCACTAAATACATTAAAAAATATTGGTTTTGACTTGCTGAGCATTGCATGGACAGACAACAATTTATATTTTTGATCTTTTATATCCCATCAGTATTTTCATGACAACTAATCTCTGGTGCCAGGATATACTATGCATAATAGAAAGGGCTTCATTTCATTAAAAAAAAGGAATATTGCAACATTGATGTGGTAATGCTATACTGTACATTATGCTGTCTGTCTATATCCGTCTACATGTGATAATAACAGAAATGACCCAAAGTACATAATTGTTTTCCTTATACAGTAATGGTACAGCTAACAGTTTTCCCTAACTTGCAAAATACCCTAAAAATTATTCCAATTTGAATATATTTATCTCTAAATTACACCCTAATAAGACAATGGTGAAAAGCAAAGTGTGACCATCATTACAAGGATTATATTAAAAACAGGCATACACACAGTAGATTTCCAGCTCAAATAAAGTTCATCTACAGGTTAATTTCAGGGCATGAATACCAAATGTTTTACATTTAAAAGTAAAACACTAAGATGGATCAGTTATTGTGCAATTACCATTGATTAAACTCTAAATAAAACACATGCTGCTATATCATGTCTGCTTGCTACAAGCATGTTTATGGGGGTTCCCATCCCTCCTGCTGTCCATTTTTCATTCCTACTTAACAAGGTTCCCACGGGGACGGGTGTCCTTTCCAGCTGTCCTGTGGTGAGAGGCAGAGTACCCACTTGCACTAGACACAATCATACAGACTTGGGCCTAAAACTTAGAAACCAAATCAAATAACAGCAATCTTTTTGAATTGCAGTAGGAAACCAGAGTACCCAGAAAGAACCCACAAATGTATGATAAAAACCTGAAAATTTTCATGAAAAGAAAATATCCAGGGTGGAAATTCAGTGAAATTTTGCAACAAACTTGAATTCCAGAGGAACTGAAAAGTTTTCTTATAGATAATGATTTTCAACTAACCACAATGATCAGGCCTACTGTACATAAGATGACACATATCCAAAAATTACATCTCAATAAAAAAATTTTGACAACATATGATTTAGTAATAAGATACTGTTTAATCTGACATCTTACGTAAATTATTTTATATTATCTTTTTGATTGATTTTATTAATTTCACAGTGGAGAAATTTACACGTTACATCAACTCAAAAGTCTGAAAGAAGAAAAAGATTTGTCAAGTTATTGATATTTAACCTGATGTCAAGCACAAAAAAAAGCCTCTGCTACTGCAGTGTAAATTTAAATGCCAAAAACTTGACAAAATGACAAATCTTGCTTTAATTACAAAAAAATATTTTTATACCAATGTCTTCATTGGTATACTTTACCAACTGTTTTCTAATTTTGAATCTCATTCACACTGATACGTGGCATTAGACCAAGACCCTTTTATAATTAACAGAACTGAGCAGGAATATTTAAGGTCCGTTTTAAGACTTGGACTGGAGGGTGGCACAGTGTGTAGTACAGTTGCACTGTGGCAAGAAGGTCCTGGGTTCCCCCCCAAACCTGGAGACTTTTTGGGTTTCAAGATTTCTTGGGATATCCCAAGAATCTCAGAGAAGATTTATTTGGAGCTTTTTCATTACTTTTGAGACCTACTTTTATGAGCGTGACAGTGTTTTTATTCAGTGATTAATAACCAATACTTCTATGGCCTTTGACCGTGCTGCCTAAAAATCTTGAGTTTAAGTTCAGCTTTCTTTAATTGTATTGTTAATCATTTTTTATTTGTTGTTTGTAATCATTTTATCACTTTCCAAATTAATCTTTATTATTTATTCTATTACGTACCTTTATGCCACATGTTTGTATGTTTTTTTGTTGTTTTCATCCCTTTGATCACTTGCTGCTGAAATATTTTATATAAATTAAATTCCCTTGCCGACATTGCCTTAGGCGTGAGCGTCTTTGTGCACAGTTGTATGACCCAGTGTCGCTGTCTGGTGTTTACCCCACCTGTTGCCTGTAGAATGTTGGGGAGGCACCGCCCCAACCCCCACTACCCTACTAAAAAGTGGTTGAAGATGCATGGATGGTTGGTTGGAAAAATGGATAGACGGGGGGACAGATATACGGACGGACAAACGAAAGTTGGGCAAATGTTTAGACTTTTCCCAATTTCAGCAGAATTAGAGATTCTTAAATTCTAGGATTTCAATTCATTTCAAAAACACATTATTAATCCTGGAAATAAATTAAATTATTTAACAGTAAATTGTCTTGTTCCATTGGCAAAATGTCTCTTTTACCTCCTCGATCCAAGAACAGATGCACTTATTGTAAGAAAAAATGACTTATCCAGATTCCGATTTTTTCCAGTGCACAATACACATTCTAACCCAACTACAATTCTTAAACAACCTCCATAGATCTATATGTACTGTATTGGCTCTATTACTGTGAATCATATCAATACATTTAAGAGGGTTATAAATATTCTGCAAGAAACATAGGGAGAATACATACCAGAAAAGTTCAAGGTCTCACCTAGTACTCTGGAAAACATTACTAGTTTTGTCATTTTGTGTGCCATTTTCAGAGTAAATTGATTATAAATAGTTCTTGCAATAGCAATAGAATTTGGAAATGATAACACTTGTGAAAATGTGATTTGGCTTTTTGTCTGACACACAACTAGTATCTGATGTCAAACATTGATCCAGACAAACCTTATTTTCTTTCTACTCTTGAGTTAAATAAAAAAAAAATATACCATTGCCATTGAACATTATTATTTGATCTCATGAGATATAATTCCACAGTTTCACATCAGAGATGCACACATGCAAATAGACACACACGGCTGGCTGTGTGGTAGAGCGAGCCCATTAATCATGACGAACCAATGAGGAGACAGAGAGCAAAGAAACACATTGAATAGGAAGTAGGTTCCTTCCCCTGGCCTCGTCAGACAATTGGATTTGTGACAGTGATGGAGAGTGTTTGCTTGTATGCAAGTTGGTGGAAAGTGAACTCCTTTGAGGGACAGCCTCTGATTTATTGGAACTTAACAAGTAAGTAGCTATCTTAAACCTGCATGCCCTTGAAATAATGCAAGTGAAGAGGAAACACTTGAGGAGTCACCACTTGCACATGCTTCACCACTATATTGTTTCCAGGCTAAGATTTCACACAAGTATTGCAGGATATGCAGCATCACCAGCTACTGTCAGGAAAGTAAGAAACTGTGTATCCATAATTTGTTTATGGTGTGCAGATTCAGGGCCGAATTTGCTCCAAGCTCTATGCTGCATCTGTCCTCTCTTTTATTTCTCTCTGCCTCTGAATGTCATCCTTTTTCCTGCAATGAGTTCCTATGAGTTGTGCAGCGAATACCCCTATTAAATCTTTGCATAGATGAGGCACAAAGGATATGAAGTACTCATGTAAATTATCTCAATATTTTCATCTGGGTTTTCAGGCACAAAGGTCCCGAGCATTTCTACAACCCAATTTCAGTTTTATCCAACGGATAATTGTCAATTCAGCCAAGAGTGTAAAATCCATCAATCCTGCCTCTCACATATACTCTAATATTGCTCCTTACTCGTTTGTTTGGCTGAATTGTTTCAGAAAGAGGTGATCATTTTTCAGAATTTACTCTGCCAATTGCTGCCAATGTCATCATTATTTCTACTCACTAAGATATGAGATTGGAGAGGAGAGAAAAAATGAAAATGAAAGAAAATATTGGTGCTCCTTTCTCGATGTTTGCTTGTCTACATAAAATAAGCAAAGCATCAGTGGTCTTTTAAACATCTTAATATCAGTTTTTCACAACCCCTGTCACTACCTGTTTATTTTTTCCTAAAGAGGATAGCTATATTTATTATCAACTTTATTACAAGACCAGAAAAGTCAAAAGTATTGGTATCCCTCTGCTGCCTTGTCAAACAATGACAGTGGCGCATTTACACCCACACCTATATGAGCACTGTGACTGCGTCGCTGAAACGGGCCGTCTAATTGTCTGTCTAGCCGGCCGACCCTGAAAGGTAGAGATAAAGGCAAGGAGCAATAGAGAGAGGAGGAGGAGTGGGTGAGAAAAAATGAAGTCAGCTGTCAGATCTATTGAACCTCCGTTAAGGGGACGCGTTCAAATATGTAGGAGTCATTGAGGACTCAATGGCCTTAGTGGCTCGATTTCCAGCTGCTGTTATAAGGGCCACATAGATAGTTACAGATTATGTTACAGATCATGAGGGCTGAAGGAAGTAAGGCACTATAATCAACATTTTTAAAGCACTAACTACTGAGGGGTGATTTCTTTTTTAAATGAACTACAACCGAGATAAAGTCAGAGTAAATGCTGAGAGCCTAAATTTACAATATAGCAGCTAAAACGAGCTCTGTTCAGAAAAATTACTCACATGATCAGAAACTGTTCTCGACAAAGATTTTCCCTTTTAATTTTCTAGTGTGTGCCAAAAGAAATCAAAACCTTAGAGCTTTCCCTATTTTTGATATTGCAACTAGACTCTTAAATTGGTTATATTAACAATTTATGTGACAGGCTAACATAAAAATTAGGAATAGCTTAGGTAAATGATACACGTCTTAAAATACTGAGAAAAGAGAGAGGTACTTGTATTAAGCTCCTTTTCAATCAGATAACCCACAATTTAATACAGTGCAAGATATTTTTTTTTATTCTGGCCTGACTGATCATCAGTAGCTGCATTGCCATTACAAATGTGCACACAACTATGTCAATATTCTGCTAAAGTCAAAAATGCAAAGTTTCGTTAAGGGGGTATTTCTATTAAATAACATATACAATTGAAATGGCACGTGAAAAAAAACTTTACTGTAGTGGTTTACATCATCCTGCAACTATTTCTGTCTTCTTTTAACGAAAACGTGTTTTCGTTAAAAGAAGTGCAGTGTTTCCATTTAGCAAATGTATTTTCTTATTTACAAATTGTGCAATTTGATGATTTTGTCATGGCCTAGTGGGTTAGAGCAGTGCGCTTGTGCTCTGAGAAGGTTGCAACTACCCGTTTCGATTCTCACATCCTCCGCTCGGGGTTCCTGAACAAAACCCTTAACCCCACACTGCTCCCCGGGTGCCGCAGAAGAGCAGCATAATGCTCCCCAAGTGAATTAGTCAAATGCAGAGAGTGAATTTCCCCATTATGGGACTATAAAGGGATTTACATTTTTAAGCTTTTTTTTTTATTTTTATTTTATTTTAATTTTTTTACATTAATGGAAATGCACCTAGTGTTTTCATTCTGCTCTTCTCCTGACTGCCAAGCCGAGTGCCATCCACTGGTGAAAAGCTTTACCTTTCATATACATAACTGAAAAGCTTTTACATACACTGCTGAAAAGCTTTCATACACACTACTGAAAGGTAAAGCATTTCACCAGTTTATATATACAGTTCTCACTGCTTTGTGTGAGAGCTTTTCAGTAGGTTATATAAGAGGTAAATGTATTCACTAGTTCATGTGAGAGGTTTTCACCAGTTTTTATGCACGTTTTTCAGTATATTATATGGAAGAGTTTAATTTAATATGTGTATATGGAAATTAATTTTAATTAATGTCACTGGTGGAATCCCATAATCCTGTTTGTAATCACTGACTACTTGTCATAAGTCTGAGCCACTCCGATCTGTTTGCCTGAATCTGCCTCCAGTTCTGTTATCACCTCTGTTCTCTGACCTTCAATTTAAGCATCATCCTCAGATCTGTTTGTCCATTATGTCGGTATCTTTTGACAGAAAAATAGAGCGACACAAATGACTACAGTAAGTATCTGTTTAAACACATTTTACAGGCGACAAAATACTTGAGACCTGTGCTGATGTCCACCTTCTAGCAGGCCAACAACACCTAAAATTGTGCCAGAGCTATAATTGAGGGACTTTGATCAATGCATTTTTTTTATCCAATAAAAAAACTTTTGCAATAAATCTAAAACTGCTGCTCACAGATGCTCGCACTTTTTTTGAGCAGTATTGGAATCGTTCTACCTGTAGGTGTACCAAACTTATAGTGAGGTATCGTAAAATAATTGCATTATAACTGCATCTAAAACTGCAGCAACATTTAAATGTACAATGAAGTCCTGTTATTAAGATATATGGTTGTAAAAAATGAAAAGAAATATATATATCCACATCATAAACATACATTTTTTCACAAGGTCACATACTGTAAAACCCTAATAAATTAATTGAAGTTGGCACATTAAACATAGCAGAATGACCAAATTCAAAGGGTATGAATACTTTAGCATGGACAGTTTGTTTTTCCTATTTTCCTTAACTTAACATTTTTTAAAACGTGTGAAATTGTTTGAGATAAAAAAAAAATCCCCGTTAATTTGTCCCAGGTTGAATTATAATGTTCCAGCAATTACATAATGGCAAGATAATAACTTTACTGGAGGATGTTTAAGCAGCAAATCTTTCTAACAAATGCTCACATAAAGAACTCAATAGAAACAATGCAAACACTTGACATCTGTGTCTAGATATAACAAATCTGCACATTGTACTTAGGGATTAAACCAGGAATGTCCAAAGTCAATCCCAGAATGATGGTGTCCTGCCGAGTTTAGAGGGTTCCCTGCTTTGACTTACCTGCTGCTTACAGTTCTGCAAAAACCTATCAATCTGCTGGCAATGGAATTCTGATTTGCTGAAACCAACAGGACACTGAGGAGACCTCGTCTCTCCCTGATGGCCAATGACCTTGATTGTTGCTTCTTAATCCTTGGTTGACTAAGATTTATTCCTTTTTTCCTCTCTTTAAGGGGTAGTTCTTTTTAAACTTGCACAACTATGGTTCCATTTTGTTCCGAAAGAACCAAGAGCGAAGAAGAAACAGGTTTGGCTGCTTCTCAAAAACAACAGGCTATTTTATTTTTACACTGGCCTCTCCATCTTCACCTCAATCTAGAGCAGAGCTGAACGCTCAGGCAGGAAATCAGTTAATAATAAGCAAACTGGATCCACAGAGTAGTGTTGTTTTTTCACAGTTCATAATTTTGAAATGGTGGGTGTTATACACTGTCTACAAAATGACAATAAAAGTTGCCTAATTTTAAGTGTTTTAAATATTCAATCTCTTCAACGTTGACTTTTTACTCTAAATCAATACAGATTTTATAAGCATGGAAAATTTGTCAAATGTAAAACCCTCCAAGTTGAATGAAAGTATAATTTACATTGCTTCAGAGCCTAAATTTCACACACAGTAACCCTGGTTGGCATGCCCAGTGGAATGCTGGATGTGCTGGGTACGGGGGGATTCAGGTGTGATCTCTGCTGTGATAGACAGAAGCACACTGGCACTGAAAAACTAACATGGCCAGCCACCTTTACTAGACACTGAAAATGGGGAGGAAAAGAGACGCAGATTCTGTGGAGGAAGCCACCTTATCCTTTGACTTACAGATAAGCCATTTCTGCTGTGTAGAGATCAAATGTCAGCGATGCAACTGGAATGACTCCCCTCTAAAATCACACCCCTCCAATGGAGTTTATAAAAGGAAATGTTTCCCATTAAACTTCCTGTCACTAATGGCCTGCGGCCGATCAAGGCTTAGATTAAGCACTTCTTAGCTGAAAGCTACACAAAGTAGCAACCAAAACCCTTCTGGAGAGGTCTGTGCTTGCTGGACTGATTTAGACTACCCTTACTATGATTCAGAAGGAGCTGATCGTATGGAGCGTCTTTTCCTATGATTCAAATAGAGTTGAATGCAGTGCTTCATGTACCCGCGAGGGTACACTATCTATGTGGCCGAGGAGCCGTTAGAAGTCGCTGACCCGTACCATACTGATCTGACCTCTGCCGCTGCTACATCAGCCAGCTAACCCCCATAGCTAAAGGGAGACATTCTAGATCACTGTAAGTTGTAAAATTAGCCCCCTTGCAAAGTTGACTTTTGTTATTGCTCTGGATTAACCGAACCGGGCCAGAAAATACCTAACACCCCATTGGGCCAAAACAGTGACATCCATCCTTCCCTCTTTCCATTTGGTGTTTAGTACGTGCTCTGCTTGGATGAATTACTGTAGGTAGAATAGATAGTTGTGCATATGTTTGTGTTTTATTTTATTTAAAATACGTTGTAGAGGCCACGTTAAGCTTTGACCCGCCCAGACCAAACCCCCTAGGGCCAGCTAAGCTAATCCATTCTCTTTCAGCTTCATCACAGTTTAATGCATTCCACCGTAAAACCGAATGAAACTGCACTGTTTTGACTGCATTTAATATCTCTGCATCAGGGTTTATTCACATTCACCTGCTACTATTTTAAAGGACACTTTCAAAGTATTAAGCCTTAAAACTTGAACATTCCTCAGATATTCTTGAACAGACTTTAAAAAACCCCTTCCCCCTTTTATTTGTTTATTTACTTGTGTTTATTTCCAGTAGTGTTTAGTATATAATACTTTGTGATTATTGGCTAATAAAGTTACCATTGTAATTTACCCTTGAGGTCTGTTTCACCAAGTAGGTTTAACAACTGCAGATTTGAATCCACAACTATTGAATGATCTAGCCAAAAGTTGGGAACTCTAAGCTTTTGCTTTCACGAATTCTGCTATGAATTAGCTCAATCAACTTAAAGTAGGCCCACTCAGAGTTAAGCATGTGCATGACAAGTTTAAATAGTCATAGTCAAATAATGCATATGCTGACTAGTAATGTCAGGTCTAAGCACCTAAAACATCAT
>NW_015150479.1:2254707-2258447 GCF_000732505.1 Cyprinodon variegatus
CATACATACATACATACATACATACATACATACATACAGGGAAAGAAAAAGGCACAGAGACAATTAGTTTAGTTTTACTCACGAGGAGAGTAGGAAGAGACCACACAGTTTACAAATCTCCAACCCACTCTGCCAGTCTTCAGCTTTCTCCTCGCTATTTATTAAAGTCAGGGGATGTCCCTAATTACACAAGCTGAGGTTGTACTAAGGGAAAGGGAAACAAAATTATCTTACTTTAAACCTCAGTACATATGTTAAGACAAAGCATGTGGTTGTTTTACAATTAAATTCGTTCCAAGAACAATTGTTTAGAAGAAACATGTGATAGAGGATGTTCTGGCCTCTTTCACAACCCGTCCGTTGCATGACCTTTATCTGGAACGATCTTTAGCAAGATTTAATAAGCAATGAATAACACATTATACATCATAATAGTTAATTAGTACACAAACCAAGAAACACAAATGGAGTAAGAGTATAAATAAAATATTTCTAACAAGTAACAACAGGAATATGGAGATCAGAAGTTAATTTCTAGACATCCCTTTACATTTATTCTAGATGTGAAGAATGTCATTTTGTTTGAAATGGTAATTTTGACAAGGAAAAGTTTTGTTGTTCTAAAAATGTTGTTCTAATAGATAGAACCTGTTCATCATCTCATGGGTTCTCAGTTGTTTCTGTTTTCCATCACACAGTAAATAATAAGTGGCTGTTTGCAGCCACTTCGGATGTTATCATCCCAATAAATACTCCTTATTAGTGGGTATCTTTCCCATAGAATGGCTTCAGATTGTGCCAGTAGGCTTTGATATAACGGAGTGAATCCTAATCTTAATCCTAAGGAAGTTAATTTTCCCCCCACTGAATTTATTAATCTATTTATGTGAAATCTGAAAACAAGTACTGTAGTTCTTCATGTATTGTAAAAGTAAATAAATAGAAATGAAAATGATCTGCATGTCGCTCAAAATAACTAAACCAAGAAGAAATCTCGTATCCATTCAACTGAGTTGTAGAATCCTCTACCTATAAATATTTAATTCTCAGTGAAAAAAAATGCTGATCATTTTTTAATAAGATCCTCATTGAACAGACATGAAATGTTTGTTTTTAAAACCTAATGTGTCTAACAGACCTAGTGAATGATTTTCTTCTAATGCAAAAAAATACGACAACAATCAGACAAAATCAAGAAATAAAACAAAATGATTGGCTGTAAGGAGAGCAGAGGGAGAGGACACTCAAGAGTTTACTGAACAAAACTTGCTCCCGACCAGGTTAGCTCTGGGAGAAGGTTACTACAGTTACTGAAAGAGAGGTTGAGTAAACTCTCTTTATGAAACAGAAAACTTAGAGTTTCCTTTATTTCAGTTTTAGAAAATGTAGAGTTTTCAGTAAAACTGCTTCGAGAAATGGACCCCTGCTCTTTTGTGTTTATTTTGTACAGTGAACTGTTTATCGCTCAGGCTGGATTCACACTTCTTTCAGTAACATCCCAAAAACAGAGAAAGATTTCTTTGGTTGGAGATTAATAACTCTGCTGATAGCCAAAGTCTAAGTTACTACGTAAATTGGGTCAGGCAACTGGATTTAAAACAGCCGGTCAAGGAGTCATTTATGACGCACAACCCCGGTGAGTAGCAAAATACAGTTATAATCAATCAACTAATAATAATTAATTAATTTTGGCCTCGATTTGAATTACCTATTATTTAACTATAGCTTCCAGTTCCAGTTATTTAATACATCCATAATTTTGCACAACAGCTGCTTTCTCCTCCTACATAGGTTCACGTGGGGACCATCAATGAATATCTGAGAAAACTTTTGAAAAAAAAAAAAAATTGTAAAATGTATGTTTTGTGACTCATTTAAACAAAATAAATCCAAATCCTTATTTTACACCGGTGTGACCCAGGCTTATCTTGGTCAGAGCTATGCAAGCCCCCTTGCACAAAGTCTTGTGTGTATACATCAGCACTTACTGTAAATGAGCTCTAATTGCCACAACCTCTTGCAACACCATCGTATTGAAAATAAAATTGTGTTTAGGTAGGTCAGAGCTTTAAGCCTGGGTCAGATCGGTTGCTTTCAATTTTTAATCTCCGATCCTATTTTTTTCCATTTTCACACTGACTGCAGTTCGTGTAGAGGGGCGCCTGTTACGCAGGGTGAGCAGAACCCGATCTGTGCAGATTTCCTTCACTTTTGTTCCTGTGCCCCATAAATTGAAACAATGTCCAATATTTTACTGGTTCAGATTAACATTAAGGGAAAAAAATAAACAAAAAACAAACAAGAAAAAAAACTGACATAGCTAAGAAGCAAAGCACTGTGACCAGCCTCTGCAGCATGCTCTTAACTCAGAAAAGATAGATGATTTTAATATGTACTGATTAAAGTATGAGCCCCCCTCGCCACACACACACACACACACACACACACACAGACAAACACAGGTAGGAGCAAGTAGCTGAGCAGGTAGGGAAGTGCAGCCTTGTGTTTAGGGCATAGAGCTTGGAATTCTGAGGTTCTGAGTTCGAGCCCTACTCCCAAAGACTGCCACTCTGGGCCTCTGAGCAAAGACCCTTAACCCCACACTGCTCCTCGGGTGCCCCATGATGGCAGCCCACTGCTCCCCAAGGAGATGGGTTAAATGCAGAGGTACATTTCCCCAATGTGAGCTCAATAAAGTTCAATTATTAGCCAACCAGCCAGAGATCCAACGCCATCCAGTCATAGCTGCTCCAGGCCGCCACATCTATATGATCCTCTCATACCCATGGCTGCCCGGCAATCACACCACACCAAAGGCCAAGGTACAATCTTCGCAAGGTGATTGTAACCTACATGCTGTACAGCCATGACAAAATTGATCAATGTCACTATCTGAAGGGTTAGTTGTGATGCGATGTTTACACTATCCGCCTCATATACAGTTTTAATAGGGAGTGATGGCCTAGTGGATGGTGCAAAGCAGTTGGTCTGAGAAGGCTATATGACAAGTTCTCCTCACTGCCTGCCTCTTTGGGTCCCAGAACTTAAACCCTAACTCTGCATTGCTCTAAAGACGCTACTAAAGTAGCTTTTCACTGTTCCCTAATGGATGGGTTAAACTCAGAGGTACAATTTTATTGTAAAATTTTACCTCTACATTTACAGGGACCAATGAATTATTATCAGCATCGCTAAAACCAGAGCACCAGCAAGAAGCTTATCCAACCTGAGTCAGATCCTCTCTTGTCCTACTAGAGATTTGCTTATGTTCAAAGTCTCTCACTGACTGAGTACACCAAAGACACCCAAAGCCCAACTTAACAGCTTTACTGACCTTTTAGACCAGCTTTTTCTCTTTAGAGATATAGAGGGAAGAATCTTAACTATAAAAAACACGTAAAAGTCATCTTGTAACCTTTCGACAAAAGATTAATTTGTACATATATCATTTGTTTAGAGAAATCATTTAAGAAATTAACCTTGGTCTGATTGATAATAATTTATGGGGTAAAAAAATCTTAATCTCAGAAATCTACAGTACCTCCCCAGGAAAGACACAATTTATCCTTTAGAACTTTGATAGACAGTGAGAGTGATGACACTTACGATTGAAATATGTGGTTATACATTATCATGGCTTACTAATCACTTCAAAGGCCTGTAAGGGCATAATGTTTGGCTTCTGAGAACTCAAATTTGGAGCTAGACATGGTTTGCATTTTAAAAAGTTTTTTGAAAGT
>NW_015150479.1:2259817-2262487 GCF_000732505.1 Cyprinodon variegatus
ACAGACAGACAGACAGACACTGAGACCACCAAAGTTCACCTTGAACTATATGTATTAATGGGGTCACAGCCTGGCTCTAAGACTGGGACAAAAAAAGAGGGATAAAGACACCAGGACATGATTTTTATATGTTTATTTTAAAGACTCTGAAACAAACTATTTCAATGAAGAAAATCAAGCCTGCCAAAAAACAGAAGGTTCAATTGACAAGACCAAAACCCAAGGAAAAAACCAAGTGACATGAGGAGGGATGGGCCAATATCTCTCCCCCCTTGCAACACAAATCAGGTGTGCACACTGAGCACCTGATGCATTTCACTCAAAAGAGAAGCAAATTTAGAAGACAGTTAAAAGCCAGACAAGGACATTGTAAGGTCACCATGAAGGGAGGGACTTATAACGGAGCACATGACTACACATCTGCAACAGTTTGTACTGCCTTTAATGCATTTAATGTCAAGATAAAATGTTTGCAAAAACAGTGACAACATTGGTAGCCGTTGATTTGGACTCCCAAATAACTGTAAAATGGTCAAAAGTGTAAACCACTAAAGGAGTTCCACCTGTCCCCACATAGAGCTAAAAATGTTGTTTACATTGAAGCTTTGTAAAACAAAAAAAAGAGTGCTTTATAAGAGTTATGCATCATAGGATACTGTTTTATGACCTAACCCTGCTTTACAATTGTCTATAACTATATGCCTGACCTATTTGGTGTCTCATGCTGTTTGTTTACTAATGTTTTCAAGCAAATTGAACAGGCAGTAACATAACAGTATATGAACATCAGGTGATTTCTAAAGGCATTTACTTGTGCTAGATATTTTTTTATTAGTTAAATGGAAGCTGAGAAAAATAGAAAAACTTTTAAGCTTCTTAAAATCAAAAGAAGCAAAAATACACCCTATACATCCCTTTCTTTCATCTCTTAATCATATACTACTTTGCATTTATCATCAGTGTTGAAAAAAGTATTCCTTTATTATGGGTTTGAGTCCTTCTGACTTTTAAATATCAGTCCCTGTATACATTAGTAGCCTTGCAATCATGCAAAAAATGTGCCCATGATGACCAGTGGAGACACACATGCTGAGACACAAAAGCACTATTCCAGTCACCCGCAGACACACATCAGATTAGTGGAGCCACACGCTTAAAAGCCACAAGCAGCAGGAAGTTAATTGAAGCACGCAGAAACCAAAAGGATGTCCTCAGCATATCAAATGGTTTCCCCTTGCTTCTGAGATCGTGACACACACTTCTGAACCAATGGGTCATCATTATCAAATACAGACATGACTCACCCTCTCGCACTCTGCCTCCACAGCTCCACCTCCTCGTTCTCACTCTTCGTTCCTCCCCTTTTTTCTCCCCATTATCAATTAGACACATGACTGCTCACAGCTGCAATGCATTGAGGGAGCCATAAAACAGGTCAAAATAAATATTCTCCAGACACATGGTTCAGACTCTCTATAATACAGCAAAATACCCTCTGAAGGCTTGGAAGAAATGAGAAGAAGCTGGACAGAAATGTATAATCTGCTTTGTGTATTTATAAGAAGACTCATTGCAATGCAGTGAATGAGTCTCACTGCACGTTTAGTGTTTGTGTTTCGGATTGGGATTTTTAAAACGAAGCCAAATTATTGAATAGAAAATGTGTCTGTATGATTATTTGATTATTGGTATCCAATGTTTGGCTGGTGTTTAGAGCTGAATGTTGGATGATTTCTTTTTTCAGTCATGATTTTGGACCTGATTTTTTTTTTTTTTATATATAGCCTCTTGTAGTAAGTGCTGCTCGTTTTCCCTTCATCACACCTGCCCCATTATGTAAATTAGCCCTCTACATGAAATTCCCTGATTATCAGTACAATTCAAATCAATTCAGTTCAATTCAATTCAAAATTACTTTATTCATCCTAAAGGGAAATTCAATTTTGCATTAACTCATAGGCACTTTTTTCAAAAGGGGTTAGAGCAGGGGTGTCAAACTGGTTCCAGAAAGGGCTGTGTGGCTGCAGGTCTTCTTTCCAACCAAGCAATAGCACACCAGACTCCATTCATCTCATCAAGTCATCATGTTCAGATTTGACTCACTTGATGAGATGACTGGAGTCTGGTGTGCTATTGCTTGGTTGGAAAGAAAACCTGCAGCCACACGGCCCTTTCTGGAACCTGTTTGACACCCGTGGCATATAGAGAGGCTCTGACTAGGCAGGATGAGTAGATCTGTGCAGATTTTCCCCCCAAACGGATTGAACAATTTCCCCAAATTTGATGGGACAGATTATGAAAATTTATAAAAAAAAATAAAAATGAACTAACGTACAAACGATTGTCTGTCAGATTGGACAGAAAATCGGATTTGGTGTGTTCAGGGCTTAATAAGGTTCAATATGCCAAATAAGACTGCGTTGGATTTGTCCTGACATCCATAAACTATTCCAACAAAGAAATCCAATTTTATGATCAGGTCAGTCAAAGGCACAAAAATGATAATGATTATGATTGAATAGTTTATTGAAGTGAACTATATACTACAAAGGTGAAGCCTGGAGATTATGCAGTGTCAATTTAACAACTATAATATCTATATTTTTCAGAGAATCAGACAAAGGTGGAAATAGTACAGTACCTTCAGGGAAATTTATTTAAGTGAAAGGT
>NW_015150479.1:2262731-2264234 GCF_000732505.1 Cyprinodon variegatus
ATGTAGTGTAAAGTGCTTTGGTCAAGTCTCCTAACTTGAATAAAGGCGCTATATAAGTACATGCCATTTACCATTTTACCAAACATGATTTAAAAAAAAGCAAAGGTTTTAAAAAATACTATTTATATATATCTCAGTGAAAAAAAAATTGAAATTCTTTGAACCCTTGAAACTTTCTGTGAATGTTTGAAAGACTGAAAAAAGTTAGATAATATATAGCTAACTGTGAGGGGGAAAATGAGCCAAGGAGAACTGCTCTCAAGCACCATCAGTCTCATCTTCTCGGGCAACGATTGTTTGAGAGTCGAGGCTTTGTTGTTCTAAAGCATAAGCTACTGACCCAAAAAAGGGGCAAACAAGATTTGTGATTCGGAAACTCCTGAAAAGCAGTTTAAGAGCCAAACTTGGACACACAAGAACTGTTTTCTTCCTCTAACTTTAAAAGTACCTTCAGAGAACTCTTACAGCAGCTCTAACTAAAAATATCCCACACCAACAGTATCTTAGAATATTGTACTTTGGAAAACAGTCTCTTCTCTCAATACTGGCAGCAAGTCTCATAGTTCTATTTACAAATAATTTTATTTTGCTAATATAATAACTCAGCAACTGCATATCTTATTCATGACTTGAAATATTAATACATAAAAAAAATTGAAACATGAACAGTCCTTTCAATTGATGGGCTAATTGCTTGCTTGAAATTCGGAAAGTGAAAACATTAATAATTTGTGGTATATTTGTTTGATATTAATGTCTCCAAGTCTAAAGGCTCTTTCATGGCGTGAGATCTTCAGTAATGTAAAAGGACTTCAGTGTATCACACTTTGTACACACAGCTTTGCCACATTGTTATAATATAATATGCTGGAAAGAGGAGATAAAAATAAAAAATAAACCGATCTGAGATATTAAGTTAAAAACAAAAACAAACAAAAAAGAAAACAAACAGAAACTAACAGGTGTGAATGCAACAGATGCAATATTCAGAAGCAGTCATAGAAGAAGGCACCATATCCACCCAAAATAGAACTTGTTTCACTGCTTGACATTTATTGAAGGTAATCACTATTTTGGGAGGGCTGAATTCTTCCGATCAAAAATTTTCAGAGCAATCTGATACTTATTTAGATACATTCATATTTTTATATTCTGAAAATAAGATGATAAACTAAGTTATTCTTTTTACTTATCACATAACTTCTGTAAGGACTCTTCACTGCAAAAAGTGACTCATAAAGATGTGCTCCACACTGAGGACATCTTATTCAGTTAAAGAAACCATCTACTCTTCATAAGAACAATAAAGAAGTGAAGCAGTAGGTAGACATAAAGAGGACCAACATAAGACCTCATCAGGATTTTTACTCTGGATTATTTTTGACACAAGTGGGATAATCACACATACTAAATTAGTGCTCTCCATTCAGGCAGCAATCAGTCTTCAAGATGACTTCAGTCATGCTTGGAATGAGCCCCCACTAGAAAAAAAAAAAAAAAAAA
>NW_015150479.1:2266337-2281365 GCF_000732505.1 Cyprinodon variegatus
TTAAAAATCAGACGTTATTTTATGGATTTTTTTTTTTCTCATTTTGTCTCTCATAGTTGAGGTATATCTATGATGAAAATTACCGGCCTCTCTCATCTTTTTAAGTGGGAGAACTTGCACTATTGGTGGCTGACTAAATACTTTTTTGCCCCACTGTAGTAGAATGATGTTGATAAAGTTATAAAAACTCAAAGCTAGCTATATATAAGCTATATATATATACATATATATATATATATATGTAAGGGGTGTGAAGAAAGTCATTTATGTTAAGAGAAAAAAACAATCTTAGAGGATGTGGACTTTTCAGGTTTCAGCTTTCAAAAACCTGCGGCAGCACTTGAGTTGATTCCATTCTGCTGTCGTATTCTTTATTGCCATGCAGGAGACCAAGACATTTCATCTAGTCAGCCAGGCCAACAATGCCCTTAACGACTCCTCTTTCAGAGGCATAGGCCAGTATCGGGTATTGCAGGATAACAAAGACCTCAACGGCTCCCCATTCCTAAAGGGCGGACCTGTTCTTACGGTTTAATTTGCGTGTTTTCTAAACCAAAACAAGGCTACGTTGGGCTACTCTATAAAGCTCTATAAAGAAAAAAATGGTAATTCCAATATTTTGAATTGAAAAAGCTTCCTGGATGGGAAACGAAACAACTTCAAATGCTATTTTTCAAAGAGAGTTATGAAATAGCTCACTATTCTGTCAAAGAGATCTAGGATTGATAAATCCTGTTCTGTTAGATCGCAACTAAATTATAGGCAAATTAAACAAATCTCTTAAGTGGGCGGGGTTGAAAATTAATTCTTGTAAATGTTCAGCTTAAAAGGATAGTTTAGGTTTTTGGACTTTAAGTTGTTTTGAATGTTAACCATCAGTAGCTGAAATGCAACAGTGTCCCTACCGTCATCAAGCTTACTGCTATGATAAACGGCTGGTAAAAAAGTAGTTCAGGTACGGAAAGGGGGCACAAAAAAACCATGGATGAAAAGAATGGACAAGAAGCAGAGTACATACAGCTGGTGAATCCTTTTCTGGCATGGCATGGAAACAATCATCTGATCCTGATCCGGATGATTGTAGATTTCTGAAGGAACAGGAACAAATTGAATCCTATGAACATATTGAAAGAAGAAATGGTGATGGAGTGAATACCTCAGTGTTCAGGCAGACAACAAATTTGACTTGAAACTGAGAAACTGTCCACAATAAGTAACAGAGCAAACTGCACTTCTTAAGAAAGCTTAGGCCCTTCAGTGTTTGCATATCTTTTATAAGTCTGTTGTGGAGAGCGTGATCTGTTCCTCCATCATCTACTAGGGTAACAGTATCAGAGCAAATTCCTTAAAAAGCTCAACAGGCTGATAGCGATGGCCGGTTCTGTACTGGGGACTCCGTTAGAATCTCTGGAGGTTATTTAACAAAAAAAATATTCTTTGTAAAATGAAGAATAGTGAGCATCCTTCTTAGAAGATCCTTCCTGCCTGGAGCTATACACATCTATAGCAACTCATTGTAAAAAGTCTGACAAGTGTCTTTAATATGAAATTTCCCTTTGCGATAAAAAACTTTTTATTTTTTATTGACTTGAACATAACCAAGTTGCTTTGTTCATCATGTCACATAAATAAGATAAAAAAACAAAGTTTCACATCTCACTTAACATAAGTTTATCAAAAGAACATCCATGACTGTGTGGCCACATGCAGTCATGGATGGACATCAAAGCAGATGCATCATTGCCTGAGGTTCTTCTCTTCTTAAAGTTGGGTGCATATTGGTGTGTATGTCAGGGAGTGTTTGTGTTGTGCCGGTGCAAGACTGTAGGCCAGAGCAGGTGGGTGTCATTTCTTTTCATCTCTCAGTGGGGATTTCAATCCAGGAGGCATATCTTTTTAAATGATTTTTTGACAGCAGCAAAAAGAGACTCCTTAATATGAAAAGGTTAATCATACCTAAAAAAGACCATCTTAGCTAATTTTGTGAAAATGATAGTTGTGGGGTACCTCATATTTAGATTTACAGATGAAAAAGCTTATATTTGAAGGCATTTTTTTCACATTCCTGTCTTTAGGTCAAACCTTCATTTGATTTTAATCCTATAGCAGATTGCTGTTACCTACAAATAATACCTGAGTTTTGATTCCAGCTGGGGTTGAATTTACTGATTTGAGAAATTGTTTGATTTGTCCCATTTATTTTACATAATGAAAATGTTGCTCTCCCCTTAACTAGAACATAATATACATTCCTTCATTGCTACACAGTATGGAAATTCAAGTCCAACAATTGGAAACAAAGAAGAAACTTGCATCTACATACAAAACAAACTGTATGGAATAGAATATCTAATTGTACAGCAAAATGATAAAAAAAAAAAAAAACAGCTGCAAAATCATCTAACAGGTGTGACTGATGTTTGATATTCCCTAACAAAGTTCAGCGAATCATGCGATCAGCAGAACATAGGTTTTGTCTGCTATGTCTGCCATTCACTCTGTATTAATTTGCTAAATCCACACAGTTTACACAGATTAGAATTTATGAGCAAGTAGAAGCCATATGGTAGAATATCATCATAGCATAATTACAATAAACAAGGAACACTGTGTGTCTACCTTAAAGTCATATGGTTTGACTGTAAATGTGGGGCGGGGCGGGGTAGGGGGTGTCCCGATAATCATGCAGCAAATGAGCCTGCTGTTGTTAAGGAGGTCCCCTGACAGCTGCTCTAGCCAGGAATCACATCGCAGATATCTTACACTAAAAACAACATTTACCTGCTCAATTAACAGCACAAAGGCATGTCTTCTTGTATGTAGAGTGAGGTGTTGTAGAAATCCAGACACCTACACATCTCTGAAATAAGCTTGATTCATATCGCTCTAAAAATCATGAAATATTTTCCACTTTCTTCACGTTTAGGTAAAAGGGGATGAATTGATATTTTTTCTCTTGTATTCTTTTTTCTTTTTAAAAAAAGTCATAAATCTTGTAAGTTATGAAGAGTTTTGACATAGAGAATAGTTTTAAATAAAAATCAAATTTCATCATAAATTGATCGTTGAACTCCATGATCAAACACAAGTTTACTTTAGCCTGCTATGGGCAGATGTTTCGTATTATACAACTCAGCTTACCAGCATTGTTAAATATTCAAAAAAACTACAAACGTGCTCCAAGACACCAAACAGTCTTTTAAGAGAGAAAACATTTCTATTTCCTCCAGCATAAATCTGACAAGGCCACAAACAAGGTCTTCATTTTAACTTTTTGGCTGGTAAAAGTTCTTAGCCATGCAACCTTATACTTCGAGTCTAAGCAGTAGTGCAGCATGGTTACATTTAAAACATTTTTCATAATTAAAACAAAGTTACTATCATCTGCATAGCATCATGATTGGAAATGTCTTTGAATACCTTAAAATGTAAGCATCCCCTAAAATTTTCTTTATTAACAATTAGAAGTCAGACTCAAATTAAATATCACCACAAAAAAACAAAATAGTTCTGTCAGATATCTGATTTCAAAGATAAGTTAAAATAAGAAAAAGAATAAAAAACAAAACAAAAAAAATCACTCAAAGAGGTTTTAAATTACGATTGCTAAGATAAATTTTATTTGAATGCTAAATTTAAAATTGAAAAAGAATTGCTTTATTAAAGAAATATTTGATACCACCTTCAAATGTTTAACAAGTCATTTTTGGTGAATGTTTTGTCTTTCAAACTGTAAGAATTATTATTATTTTATTTTTTTTTATTGTAACAGCATTTTTATTGTAAATGTGGAAAATAATAGATTTTTTTTTTTTATTGAGGCACGGGGCCCTGTTTAAAAAGATGACTTAACAATAACAAAAATATTTTCAGAGCTTACTTCATACAAAATTCAAATATAACCATTAATTTAAAAAACTGTTTCACTCTTCATTCATTCACTGCCAGAAAAAAAAAAAAGACTTTCTGCAGCAGCTATTCATTGTTCTTAATCACAGCAGAAGGCTTAATTGATCAAGAGGAGGCCCTAAGAAAAAAAAAAGTATTACATCTACGTACCATCTGCAACCTTAAGCAACATTCAGGATCTCTAATATTTATAATTTTGCAAATAATTAATCCAATAGGCTCCAACATGTACATTTCTTGCCAGTTGAACTTAAAGTTTTAATAGACCCAACAGTATATTTATTTGACATATCAAAATAATGTGTGTGGGTGTGTGTCTGCACACACAAACTTATGATGCTACATGAAAAGATATTTTAATGCTATCAACAATGAAATGTTGAAAGCACAAATATGTTACATTCTATACCTGTTTCTCTTTCCCTACTGCCTCTCCTGCATCTGCTTTATTTTTTATTTTTATTTTTTTAGTTTTTACGTCACTAGTGGCTCGTCTTTTCTGACAGTAGGCTGACAGGAAAGGGGGTAAAGAGGGGGTGAGACATTCAGCAAAGGACCACATGCTGGATTCGAACCTAGGTTGGCCACATCCAGGACTGAGGCCTCCATACATGGGTCTTGCACACTAACCACTGCCCCACCTGCATGCCCACCTGCTCTCTTTAACCAATGCCAATCAACGCATGCGCCTAAAGAGGGGTGACTTGCAGAGGTGGCAGATTTGGTACCAGATTCAGCTCTTGCTCCACAGAACCTTTGTTCCAAAACCAGCAATGGTGCAAGGCAGATTCTGACCCACGCTGAAGTTCCTGGTCCAGATTAAGTGTTTCTCCAGACCTGACTGCTCCTGCTTGAGACACTGTCTCTGCTTAAGAGTGAATTCCCCTTCAAACATTCATTCCTTCTACTTCATTTTCCAGAAATAACTAGTGTTATTATTTGATTTTGTGTCATCTTTTTTTTTGTTGTTGCTGCTCCTGAACCAGAACAGTAAAACAAATCAGTATAGACTTTTTGATAGTAACTCTAAGAAGCTATAAACATGTTATTCATAACATAAAACTAAATATAATTCAATGTAACTAAATATCTTCTGTCTTGCACTGATAATAATATCCTGTATTTGTTCAAAAAGTGTCTAATTTTCCATGTTTTCTTCCTCATGTATATCAAAACACAACAACCAGCGCCATGTCTGATATAAAATCCAGATTGGTCCAATTTTCTGTCTGTTAAAAATGTTTTAAAGTTAATGGCAGGAGAAACTAAATATAGAGTGAAAACAAGGTGGGATAAAGCATACTAAATACCTTTCATGGTGACAACTGGGGCATGAAAACTAGGAAACAGAAATCCAAGGTTAACAAATAGCACAACAAATGATCTGTAAACAAGAGCCACAGGCAAAACACAATAATCCACCAACAGTCAAAGGGAAACAGGGAACCTCTACTGTAGAACAGTAAATCAACAACAAGAAACCCAGATGTGAGCAGAGCAACAATGCAATGATGCAGAGCAGAACAAACACATTCATCAGCTCTACAGAATAAAGGGGGTTGTGTAAGCTAGAAGCAGAACATTAAAACAATAGCTCTAAATGAACCAACTGAAGACAGCAAGAATTAAAGGTCTATCAACAACATAAAACCCACATATCAATACCGTAACTGTTTAAATTAAGTTATCACGCTGGTAAAATATCAGAAGACGACGACATCTTGCACAAACATAATAACCAACCTTAAAACAGCACTGTGCAGTCTCAGTCCTTGAGGGTTAGTGAGATGTGCAATTTATTTTTCCTGGGTAGTCCTGTCCTATGGTGGATTTACCTCCTCAGCATTACATCAGGCTCTGCGGAGGCCTGTTAATGACCCATTGATTTAAATCTTATGTTTAAAGCTGTGTGGAGCTAAACACCACTGCTTCAACAGTAGCAAGTGGTTGCTGTTAAAAGAGTTTGTAAATATTGTCTGTTAATTTAAAGCTGGTGTCAGAAGGCACCCTGTTTTTTTTATATTACTACAGTCATGAGTTATTGATTTATTGATTCAGGATGCTCAGATATGTATAGCAGGGAACAGCTGCATCACACCTTATGCTTCACAGAGAATAGGTTATCTTTATGCATCATTGTGCTACACAAACATTGCTCCAGCACCATACAATTCAGTGTGATGGCCTTACACAATTGCACCTAAACTGATCTGACCTTAATGTTTGCTGTAAAGGGTTGATAATTCGATTCAAGTAAAGGATTTTAAATAAACCCAAAATATTAGTGAATTAAACGTTACACCCTCCATATTCATGGATGCTGATGGCTGAAACATCAACATGGCAGGCACCACAATTTTGTATCATTGAATCTAAAATATTATGGAACACATTCAGAACAGCACAACAGAAACAAACTAGTTAATGGTGGAAGCAAATAACTAAAAACATAGCGAACAAGGAAGGAAACTGGCCCAGATATTGTGAATAACACATTAAAACCAACAGAGGAGCCGCAGAGATCCACAGCTCATGCAAAAGAATCTTGACTATATGTTATGCACGCTATTTAACTGGCCTTTTTGAAAGCAGTTCACAGAAAAAAACAAAGTCCAATTTGCAGTTTGTCACCAGCCATATAGTATAGTAAACATGGAAATAAGTGTTTATTTTTCATCAGTTACTGGCACACAGCAGTGGGAAAACTTTCCACAGGAGTTTTTTTTTTCTTTAACTTAATTCAGATTTAGTGCAGATCTCCCATTTTGTGCTTCCTCGTTCATACAACTAATGCGGTCCCCATCAGACTTGTGTCTGGAAAGCTCATAACACTAAACCAACCTGTGTGTAGAGAAGGAAAATGCAAAAATCTTACAGTGCACACTGTTTACATAAGTAGTATTGGAATTGACCGTTTCAAGAAATATATAATAGTGGATGGCAGCATCGATGTGTTATTGTTGACTGACCTGTAATCTGTGAAGATAATAATATAACCCAAGGCAAGGGTTTGATTTCAACTTTGGTAGGGACACTATTGGTCTTCAGTTTCATTGGTCGCATGTCATTGGCCCTTTGCAAAAACATGCATGCTCTTCAAATCTTTTTTTTATGCTTGATGCATCAGGACATTTTTCTTTTAAAGAGAAAAACAGTATTTTTTGCAACATTTATACAAACTTTTAACTACACACACGAGAAGCTGTTTATCAATGTTTGAAGCATTACCGGCTCTGATGAATGTGGAATTAAGAATTTTTTCCACTTTGAAAAGGGTTTCAGGGCCCTGGGGCACATGGTGTTTGATTTGATGATGTGACCGATACATGTGTATCATCTTATTTAACTGACTGTAAAATTATCACACTGTTTCCCAGCTGTGAACGTACTGTAACACCTTGCTCCATTCATGTTGCAACGCCATTCCTATTAAATGATAAATTGTTGAAAAAAAATCACAGTTAAATCAAGTAAATGTAACCTTGCTAATTTTATATAATCCAACATTTTTAATTGATCTTGTGAGCGCATCGGATTGCACTGGAGCGGTGAGAAATCCTCTCTCTGGCCTTTGAATTGAGACCCGCTCTGCGCTCCACCATATTTATTCTGCTCTGTACCACCGCTTGTTAGACACTCTGCTCCGCTCATATGCTCTGGTAGGTCGGTCCAAAATTTTGGTAGGGACAGGTCCCTATGGTCCCTCTGCAAACCTACACCCATGATATAACCTCATCTTAACATGACAAAGGAAGGTAAACAGCATGGACAGTTCTATCAAGTAGCACGAAGTGACAGCATGGCTATTTACAATGGCCTTTAATTGAGTAGTGGCTGCTACTGCTGTAGAAAAGTCTGTGAATGTTGGACTGTTTCAAGCTTGTGTGCATTTTGGAAACTTTATCAAAAAGGCTTTATCAAAAAGGAAATCTTTAAGCCTACCCTTAAAAGTAGACAGGGTGTCCGCCTCACGGACTAAAAGTGGTAGTTGGTTCCACAGGAGAGGAGCCTGATAACTAAAAGATCTGTCTCCCAGTCTGTTTTTAGAAATTCTAGGAACCACTAGTAAACCTGCAGATTAAGAACAAAGTTCTCTGTTAGGAACATAAGGAACAATCATATCGCTGATATAAGATGGAGCATGACCATTTAAGGCTTTATATGTGAAAAGGATCTTTCTTTGGAGCATCTAACACTAGGTTCACCTTATCTTAAATATAAAGCAACAAACCACTTCTGTTTGTTAATTTGCATTGTTTGTCAATTTGTATTGTTCATGAGGCTATTTTCTGTTCACTTTTCCAACTTCCTATTTGACTTAGTGTTAAATATTGTTGAGGTCATTATAATGGAAACTTTTATATTCAAACATTCAAGCTAACATTGAATGTTATAGCTTCAATGCAGCACTAAACCTTGCCTTTTCTCTCAAATGTGCAACAAACCTTATGTATTGCTAAAACAGCCAGAGACAGCAACGTAAAAATCCCATTTTAAAAGCAAAAAACAGCAAACATAATTTCATGTTGTTGTATATAAGTCCTGGTGTAAAGTATTAGTGTGATTCTAGATTCAATTGGCTTTGTTCAAAATGTGGTTAGACCATGCATTCTTATCTTAATAGTATGGACATGGTGCTAACATCCATCCATCCATCCATCCATCCATCCATCCATCCATCCATCCATCCATCCATCCATCCATCCATTTTCTTACATGCTTGTTCCGAGTGAGGTCGCGAGCAGCAGTCATGGTGCTAACATATGACAGCTATTTTTTTTTTTTTAATAATGGCATTTCTTCACAACCCTATCCTATATGGCCATGGTTTTGCAACCATCAAAATTGTTTCACAGATCACTATCTGATACTGCCGTTAACAATTTTATATCACATAAAAACACATAAATGGGTAAAAATTTAACCCTGTTCCCTTGAGGATTTTCTTTCCTCATTGTACAGTACATTGCAGTAGGCAACACAGACCCAATGAAACAGAGGAAATTCAGAAGCAGCTGGCTCCCTGTTTTATTTAGAGTTATGTACTTTAAAGCACACTCCCAGGAAACAAAAAATGGAGCTCTAATGATCAACAAGAAATTCACTTAAAAAACTACTCACCCTCATATAAGTTTTTGTTTGCAACTAAATTGTATAGATGTCGTAAACTGCTGTTTACGACATCTATACAATTTACATGTTCCAGCTATTATTTTTCTGTAAATGTTTCTGATTTTTGCTATTGACTTAGCCTGGGATGTGACATACCTTAGTAAATCTGACTGGCTCCTCCTACAGTACATAATCCCTCCTATTCTATGTAAATAAATTAAATGATGACAATAAATCACAATTTTCTTGATTGTAAGGATCATAAAATGTGTAAATTCATTAAAACTGTCTATGTTTTTTAGTTTGGGGTATTTATTGACAGGCACCATGAGAACCACCATATGTGGGTGGAGAGGGCAGCAACAAACCAACTCTAAGCCCCAACCCAGTATGACTGATGAGATATAGAGATGATATCTCTCTGATCTCTCTCAAAACTATCATCACTAGGATTGTTCTATTTGCAATTTTTATGGTTCTTTGAGTGCCAGTGTTGCGCTGTCAATCCCTGCTGCCCAACCCTCATAAAAAAGGTTATTTGCCTGTGATTCCCTACTTTTAGGACATTTTTATACAGTACTGGTTTCTGTCTAGTTGCAGCTAGTAACAGTTGCCAGCATCTTCAGATTAATTACTGCTGTCTGAAGAGTTGAGTTCTGATTGTATGTCCCCAAGAACTAGGTACATAAGATGAAATGAGCATATTTTTGCTGTTTTTGCTCCTAATTTTGTGGAATGTTATAGCACCACAGCTACTATCCATTACTGACCTAGGAGTCTTTAAATAACAACTAAAAGCACAGCTGTTCAGGCAGACCTTTTAATCCTGGCCATTTAGCTGTAGATGATGTTTTCTCTTCAGTTTTTTCTGTGGTGTCATTTTTCTATATAGTTATGCTTCATCAGTGTTGTCTTAACATCTTTCTGCTTTTATATTAAGTTGTAAAGCACTTGTCAAAGCATAAAAGCTGTTAAAAATTGCTATTTGGAAAATTGATTTATTGATATAATGTGCAACAGCCATATCTGTTATCAAGTTTTTAAACGCCATGCTGGCCTCAAAAGGACAAATGCTGAACAGTAGATGCCTGTGTAAATTGTTAGTCATCGTGGTCATGGCAACCACAAAACTGTTTTAAGTCACAGCTCTAATAGGACCCAATAAAACTGACAAAGACTCCTGGATAGGTTTGAAAATGTATTCAGAAGAAATGGCCGAAAATCTAGTTTCCTGCGAGTGAAACCTGTTTTATGACTTAGCAGATGCAAAATGATTGCTCATACAAGCTCATAGCAAGTTCTGAATAAAAGCTGAATCATAATTTCAGAGCACATGGCTGGCTGTAACCAAAATAAATTGACCACTGTGATAAAGACATTATTAAATTATTTAATAATGTCTCTACTTAACCAGTTTTTAATTCAAAGATAACTGCATTACCATCTACAGCCAGGTAGAAAACAGTACTGTGTAAAGAGGCCGGATTTCCTACAAAGCAACCAATTACATGTGGCTTACTTACTCCAGTTGCTTTTTACCATAAAAATGACTAAAGCTGACACAAGCGCACAAAAACGGGTCCACACACCCATAGGCGATGATTTACAACCACCAAAAAAGCAAGACACAAGCACAAAGAAAGGGCATGTACTCATGCATGGGATATATAGGGGGCATCATGGTAGGGAATCTGCATGCAGTAAACATTTAAAATGTGAGTGAAGGTAACTTGATGAGAGAGATGTGTTGTTATAGGCTCAGGTTGGTGAACATGGGGATCACTTTTGTTGGCCCTGCTAAATTTTTTTTTTTTCCCAGTTGTTTATTATTTTTTGCTTCAGTTAACTTTTAACTATATGTTCTCTCTGCTTTATGTCATGAAAGTAGCTATATCTGGCCTGATCCTGACCCTTTGTAGCCGTGACACTATTCTGGTGAGATGTTAATGGGAGTTTTACCTCTCCACTGTTATTGTGTGCATGCTCATTTTGAGGATGGGAACAAGATGTTACTTTTGCTACATGCTTATCCAGGAAAGCCTGGTTTAGGCTCAGAAACCAGGTCGTCTGCATGTGTGTCACAGTCAACGCAGACATGTTCTATCTTCTCTCAAAATCGATCACACTCACTACCAGATGGTGATCAGTGGAATGCTCTGCCCATCTCTTCACCTGAATCTCCAAAACATGTGCACAAATAACAGAAGGCATAGCTACACAGTCATCGACCTCTGACTTACTGCAGGGTGTCCTGGTTCCAAGTGCAGTGATAGACGCCTTATGCTTAAACATGGTGCTCATTATGTACAATCTATGATTGGCACAGAAAACAGCAATGGGTGTGGGATCTGGGCTCAATTCCTCACAATCATGCCCTTCAAGTAGGCCTGGACAAATAAGCGATTCATAGTGGCGGATTTCTGGCGTGCGGCAACAGCGGATGCAGATTTTTATTTTCAGGAGGGGAAAATAAACTTGTCAACATGAGTTTCATAGCAACACCAGCAATAACGCTGACTCCTATGATGACGTGTCTTTTGGTGCTTATCAGACCGCAATATTACCCAAACACAAGTTTAGTAGAAGGATGGAGGATAGGAACGGGGGGTCTGTGACACCAATGAACTGCAGCCAAGATAGCAGAAACGGCAGGGAAAGGGCGCTTGTAAATAGTTTATTTAGATGTGGTTGTATCAGAAGAAATGGGGATGTGTATTGAAATGCATATTTAAAAATGGTCAGGAAAGCTTCCTGGTCCAGATAGCTAAAAAGCCATCTGTTAACAGAAGCACCCCAATAACTAGCTTTAACCATTAACCAACAACTGTGTATACTCATTGCAGATTTAAATCAGTCAGTAGAACAACTAACAGAAATCTCAATCAATCTCCCTCTGGAGCTGATAAAAAACATTAGACAGTCTAAACTACTACTCAGATACAGGAATAAAGTTGTTTTTTCCCCCCCTATATAAAAAGCCATTGAGGAACCATTAACTGTTGCATTTCGTGGTGGTGGTAGTAGCTGGGAGTGTAAGAACGGTTCTCGTTTTCTGCAGTTCTGGGGGGAAAGGAAGCAGGCAGCTGCGGTGTAGCTGTGACCAGGCATTAGGCCTGTCTGCAGCGGAAATGGGCAGGCAGCACTCTCTGGCTCTGATCCTACTCTCAGCCTGTTGCACCAGAAGGGTGCATAGAGCGGCTAACACTTACTGCGGTTTGCAGCTAAAGGGGAAAGAGCAGCCGGGCCTCTCAGGGTTTGCAAGGGCGTCAAGTCAAGCAACATCTCTTCTCAACCTTAGCTCTTAGCTCAAAGAGACGCAATGTTCGTAGTCCGCTTGGTTCAAACAAAGGGAGTGAGCAGGTGTTCCAACTATTTTGCTTTGCCAGAGCAATTCCTGTACTATAAACCAGTTGACTTTAGTAGTTTTTCTTATTTCTTCCTACTTCGTTGTTTCCAGCTACCCATCTAGGACTTTACTGTTAGTCCAAAAACAGATGGGTTATCTCAGCACACTTGACCAAGGAGACAATCATAGGCTCAGTTATTCATGTTCCAAGCTTACAATGTCCGTCTTTGAAGGGAATAAGAATTGGCCTCTAGGCTTCAGCCAACAAAACATGGTGCCACAACTTTATCTCTATGCTTCCAAGCACAGAACTCAGCTGATGAGCGTTTTTCTTTGTTGCATGCATACTGCAAACGAGATGTTTGTTCTGTTGCCGTTATCACTCTTGTGACCTCAGAGCTGCAAGGCGTGCTGGAAGCTTTGTTTTATGGCGATTTTGTATCTAGTTTTTTTATTTTAATTTTTATTATAAATATATTTCTATTGTGCAAACATCCCTTGCAATTGTCAATCTGTGCATGCTATAGTACCACTGAACATTGCCAATGATGTAAATCTCTTTATTGCTACGTTTTTATGGAAAGTCAAAGCACATTTTAAAAACACTATGAGTATTAAAGCATGTTTTTCTTGTTTTTTCCAGTTAGGAAAATAATGTCATTTACTCATCAGCACTGAACCTTGGAGAAAATGAAAAAAAAAAAAAAAAAACATTATAAACACTGAGGAAGAACTATTCAGACCAGGTCATGTTGGTTTTAAATTTAAACTTTACAAACTACCAAGAATGCATTTTATTATGTGAAGAAGTTTGCCCATCACCTTGTTCCCTGTTTAGAGAATATCCTAAAATATAGTTTTTCTGTGTTTCCTTGCTATAGCTGTGCCTCCCCTATTTTTTAAACCAGTATAATTGTGATTTATTTGCTAATAAGTTCTCTTTCATCAAAATGTTTGTCAATGCCTTGTATCTGTCAGTTTCAATCCCTGTAAAACTCATTGTGTTCTATGAATGGATAGATAAATCAGCAACTCACCACCTGAAGTTGATTTAAATGCCTTGTGTTATAACCCCTAGTGAAACAGAATTTATGTGCCAGAATGTGAATCAACCATTTGAAATATTCCTGGATATAAATTTGATCTGTTTGTATGGTACAGTGGTGAAAAATTAAAGTTATAAAAAACTGTAATAAAATGAATTGAAATTGATTATTAATTGACTGATTGAATAATGTGACTTTTAAATCCTAGGCATTAGAGGAGAAGGAAACAGTTGGCTGAGTCTCACAATAATTATTTACTATAAATGTACAATTTCTACATCCTTTTGTGTGTGAAACACAATTAAATTAAGTCTCTGCAGATGGGATTCACTCATTACTATTAACATCAGGAAGATCTATTGGAGTGTGCATTGTTAGATTTATTTCCTGCTAACCGAAGAGACAAATTATCTTTGAGTGGTTAGAGATGGTGAGGGCATGATGAGGAAGAAACAAAAATATACTGCTTGCAGGATTAGGATCCTCAGTGCACTGGGTTCTCTTAAGAAGACAAAAACGGCCCATTATGGTTCACATTTTGGCTCAGTGGAGGTGGAAAAGAGCAGGAAGGTAGAGTGGGTAGGCTGGAAGAGTCATCAATGGATAACAGTATCCTCAACATAATACCCTACCATCTGCTCCCAGTAAAAGGCCAGGCTAAATTTGACTTGTGTTCAACTCATAGAAATCGTGTTTTGGAGAGCGGAGAGAAAGAGACAGAGAGAGAGAGAGATGGGGGGGCTCTAAATGGGCAAAGGGAGGGCAGATGATTACACTCGGAGAAATCTAAGCAAAGTTTGGTTGGCTGCTCGTTTTAAAACACATCGCAGATATTACAAAAATGTTAGCCAATGTCTAACCATGAGGCGACAGAGGTACGGCTGAGAGTGAAGCTGCAGATCAGTGCAAACAAGTCTCCTCATATCAGAATCACCTTCAGTTTAAAGCAGTGGATCAGAGGGAGATTTCAGAATACCACACCGAGAGGCTGACAGGACCCACAAACGAGATGCACATAGAGGATGATGCAAACCCACACAGAACCTGAAGTAAAGGCCCGAAGGACTGCACAAATCAAGCCAAAAATTATGAGTCATATGAGTTATTTGACTACGCTAAAAGTCTTGTTTTTCACAAAAGACCTATAATATACAGTGCACTACTCAATCATAATAACAGGACTTAATAGATAAACTAAAAAACTGATTATTTCTTCATTATGGTTGTTAAGCAAGAAATAAATGGAATAAATTGTATGTTTTGTGCTCAGAGTTGAGATGTTAAAAAGAAAACTTCAAAAGCAAAATAATCTAAGTGAGTTTCATCATTTGAGTGGATCAGAGTATCTCCGGAAAAGCTGCTTGTGAGTAGTGTTCCTGGTTCTTAGTGTTCGATATCTATCAAAACTGTTACAGGGAATACTGATGCACAGGACCAAGTCTTATGGATGGACAGATGTTAATTGATGCTTATAGTAAAAACAGTATCTGTACACTCATAGACAAGACAAGCCAATAGGGACAGTATGATGCTGTTGATTTTCATCTGGACAGTCTTCTTTTTCTTATTTGAAATTTGATTTTTAATTATTTTCCCACATTCAGACAATTGTTGA
>NW_015150479.1:2281410-2286344 GCF_000732505.1 Cyprinodon variegatus
ATATATATATATATATATATATATATATATATATATATATATATATATATATATATATGAGAGAAGTATCCACTTAAAAAGTATATTTTAACTGTTTTTGTTTCAATCTTATTAAAGGACAAGTATCTCTGACACCTCTGGCAAGTTGTAAAACTGTTGGAGGTGTTGACTTGGCATCCAAGTTCTCCAGCTCTTTAATTGAGCTTTTTGTAATGGGATGGCAGAAAAAGGCCAATTCAAGGACCCACACTGCAGCTTTCAGGAATTAATGAGACCTACTGCAAACATCATGGACCCAGATACAACTGAGAGTATTTACAAAGGTTTTGTGAAAACTTCTTCTCAGTAGGTTGGGGCTGATTTGAAAGCAAAATGGAAATGTTACTGTCAAGCAGGTGGACATAATTGTTTGCCTGCTTTGTTTAATGTTGTCCCTAATAGCTTTAGGAATATAATGCTTTTAGAAAAGCACTGTAGATTTTGTTATGGATCCAGTTTTGATGTGTTTTCCACCATCCAGAATCCAATAGTTTGTCTGTTAAAAACAAAGAATGTCTGTTACTGCAAAACTGTGGTTGGATTAAGGTATTTATTGTAGGATATATGCAAGGCTTGACTAATTCCTATCACACTTTTTATTTACATTGTAATATAGAATATATATATATATATATATATATATATATATATATATATATATATATATATATATATATGTATGTATTCAAATATTTTGTATATACACTTCAGAGGTTTTCTTAATTTTTGAGAGTTTAAAATTTCTAACTACTAATCAAGACAATTTAAGAGATAAAAGAAATCTGTCTATAAACTAATTGGAACTGTTATGATTAAAATGACCCACCACTGAGTATCAGCACGACCATTTAGATTAAGCTTATAACATGAGGGCAGAGGGAAAAAGCTCACTTAAACATATAGTAAGACTTGGAGAACTTCCTTGGGCGACACAATTAATCCCATTTGATGAGAGTAAGGATATTTAATGGAAACCTTGAAGTGAAAACAGCCTCATAATTAACAAGCTGATGAAATCTAAATGGTTGATGAAACAAGCAAACCTTAAACTCCAGGCTTGATTTAAAGATTTATTATTCCAAATTCGGGTCAGAGGAAACTGGACAACCAGACTCAGAGTATGAATAAGAAGCTTAATTAAAAATCTACTTTAGGAGGTAGTTTGTTGAAGCACCAGTATACTACTTATTCCACATGTTTGGAATATTTTTTATTAAAGGTGGGTTAGAGCAGCTGTGCTCTACAGGAGACCAGAATTTGTTGATTTTTCACTTTTTTCCTTTAAGAGAGACTTTGTTGGCTGTAGATAAGCTGTACCAATTATACTGCAGAAAACTACACACTGGGCAGCATCTTAAAAGCTATCTGTTTCTTTACTGTTTGCAACCGGAATGGGAAGCTGCTTCGCATAACAAGAACCAAAGGTTTTGATGTGCTTTCTAGTTAAGATGAGGAATGTTTGCTCTCCTGAAAGAAAGTAAACTATTTGATTATTATCAACATAAGCAGAATGAATTAATGTATAAGAAAAACGTTCCAACTAATTTTAGTTTAAGCTCTTGGATGTTTGAGGACCAAACTTCATTTGAGGCTTTGTGATAAATCAATCTTATATTAAAATATTTAGTTAAATATAACTCTTCCTTCTACAATAAAGGATAACATGGCTTACAGTACAGGGAGTAAAAATGGGAATAGATGTCATCATTTTTTTTGTCTGGAGTGAATATACAATCAATTGTCACGGATTAAAATATGGTGGCCCTGAAGTGCAAACTGCAACTACAAATCTAAAAGCACAACTACATTAAGGAAATCGCAACTACATAAAGCAAAGCGCAACTACATTAAGGAAAACAAAACTACATGAAGCAAAGCGCAACTACATTAAGGAAAACAAAACTACATGAAGCAAAGCGCAACTACATTAAGAAAAACAAAACTACATAAAGCAAAGCGCAACTACATTAAGGAAAACAAAACTACATGAAGCAAAGCGCAACTACATTAAGGAAAACAAAACTACATGAAGCAAAGCGCAACTACATTAAGAAAAACAAAACTACATAAAGCAAAGCACAACTACATTAAGAAAAACAAAACTACATAAAGCAAAGCGCAACTACATTGAGAAAAACAAGCTTCAGACATAACTGTAACTAAATGATTGAACACATTGATTTTCAATTAAATTCCATCAATAAATAAAATTAATAGTTGATTTTTGAGCATAGGCTATTCTTATCAAAAATCTAAGCAGAGCCTTTTTCATGTCATGCAACCATATACTTTCTGAGGGATAGCAGAGATTTCACGAGAAAGTGTGATAGGAAGAAAAAACAGAACTACTAGAAAACAAGTTTAACTGGTATATAAGAGTTATATTAAAAGATACTTGCCTAACCCACACTTCTGAAATTAAAATTTTGTCCATGTTTTTTTTTTTTTTTTTTTTCCAATCCTCAGCAGCACCTCTGTGACCTCTCAAGTTAAAGAACTCTGCATTAAGGTACAACTTAACCAATAATAGTAGTTAGTTTGTATATGTTTGTTTCTCTGTGTGTTATTTTGATCCTATGTTGATTACAGAAGAAATAAGATATTTTTTTAAGGATAATTTTTATTGTGAAAAGAGAAATGTTCTAAATGAATGTTTAAAGGCTCAATAATGGATATAATATCCATGCTTAACTGAAAAGACATTCTCCAAATGGCATTTTCTTTATGATGGTTAAAGTAGAAAACATGCACTGCACTTAATCATTGGCTAATGACAAGCATTTCCAACAAAACTAGGAGCCAGAGCTAAAACTACAATCAAAACGGTTTAAAAAAAATAAGATCAAACGTATGCTATAAAGCTATATTTTTAAATTACTTTAGTTGATTGTTTTAACAATTTCCAAGGTATTTAGTGTTGCTTTGTATAATTGCTTTTCTGCATCACTTTTTGAAATAATGAATCAATCAAATCTGATAATCAATAATAATCAAATATCTGAGGCTTCAATAGCAGAACTTACTTCAAAGGCGTGCATGTTGTTTGCTATTGGGTTACTGTAACCTCTGTTCAACTTTGTTGGACTCGTGTAGACCAATAAATCACATTAAAAGTACTGACAGTAGAGGAGAGTAATAACGACAATTTCCTTACAATGCAATTTTTTTCAGGGGCAGAACTGATGGCAGAAGTCTGCAACCAATGTTTGGTCAACTGAAGTGACTCAAGAAAACTAATAGCCCATAGTGATTTTTCTTCCTTGAGATTATCAACAAAAATATCAAAAATGCTCGCCCCTTATTATCCACAGCGGACAGGTTAACAAACCCTCCTGTCTCTCTGGCCAATGAACTCCAATCAAAGAAAGACTGCAATGACTTTGCTAATATTTTACTGAGAAAATCCAGGGTATTCAAAATGCAGTCTGCACATCAACAGCAACTCCATTATCAATACTGTCTCTAGTTAGAATAAACTGTTAAAATGTCCAGATCATGCCAATAAACTACAAAAGTTTAGAAGAAACTATACAGCAGTTTCTAAGCTCCTCTTCCCGTTGACTTGATGTTTTACCCACAGGCTTGATTAAGAAGGTTTTATCTATTTTTATTTGATTCAAATTAATAAACACATCCCTGTCAGGTCATGTCAGATTTTTTCCCAGAGGCCTTTAAAACAGCAATCATCAAACCATTGTTGAAAAAGAGGATCTTGGACAAACTGGTCCTGCAGAACTACCGACCCATCACAAACCTCCCCTTCATCACTAAGTAAAAAGTTGTGTTTCCACAGTTGAATGCCCTCTTAACAATGACACGCTGCCTTTAGTCTTCCAGTCAGGTTACCATGCCAACCACAGTACAGAGACTGCCCTAATTAAGGTGTTCAATGACACAGTGCTGGTATTATTGGACCTCAGTGCAGCGTTTGACACTATTGATCACTTGATTTTATTAGTGTCTGGAAAACTGGGTTGGCCTTTCTGGTTCCTCAAGGCTCCATTCTGGGGTCTCTCCTATTCAATATATCTATGTCTACCTAATCATTTTGGACCAAAGGAAGATAGATCCAGTTAGCTCACAGCTTCACCTACTACAGCCAGAAACCGCTGATTATGGCCAAAAATATGGTGTCATGATGGACTCAAACCTGAACCTTCAGAGGCATATAAAGGGAGTTACAAAGTGAGAGTTTTATCACCTGAAGAACATTTCCAGGATTAAAGGACTAATGTACAAGCAGGATCTAGACTCATTCCTGTATTTACCTTTACTAGAATTCATTACTGCAACAAAACCAAGTCTGTCAGACAGCTACAGCTAATCCAAAATTCTGCTGCCCGTGATCTCACTAGAACTAAGAAATTAGAGCACATCAGCCTGGTTCTGAAGTCCTTTCACTGGCTCCCTATATCTGAGAGGATAGACTTTTGTTAGTCAATAAATCACTGACTAGATCAGCACCACAATACATGACAGATTTTTTGTCAGTGTATCAACCTCCCAGACCACTCAGATCGTCTAGTTTAAGCCCACTCTGTTCACCCGGAACTAGAACCAAACATGGAGAAGCAGCATTGAGTTCCTATGCTTCACTTATCTTGAACAAACTCCCAGAAGACTGTAAAACAGAAAGACTGAGTTATTTTAAGTCAAAGTTAAAAACCCATTTGTCTAGAGCTGCCTTTGACTGTTGATGTTAAACTGTTAACTGAGGTGTTATTAAAGCTACAGTGTGTAATTTTCAGCGACATCTAACGTCCAGACTGCAGACCGCAGCAACATGAACATCTCCCCCCCACCGTCTCTCCCCCCCAACAATACGGTGAGCGTTACGGGACAAAATGTCTTCCACGACGTCCGCATCACCTACCTTCTCAAGTGATGAGGTTTGT
>NW_015150479.1:2286599-2304344 GCF_000732505.1 Cyprinodon variegatus
GCTCGTAGATGATGATAAATAACATAGTTATGTATAATATATTACATTTCTGACTGTATATCCCTGTAATTATTACACACTGTAGCTTTAATTAAAGGTTGTCGTCCAACTGTTTTTGCTTTGATCATTTTTTTAAAATCTTTATTTGCTTTTACTATGCTTTTATTTTTCTTCCAATTTATTTTCTAATTCATGTAAAGCATTTTGAATTGTCCAGGTACTGAATAGTGCTATGTATGGAAATAAACTTGCATTGCTTTGCATTGCATAGTGTTTAACTGGCTTCAAGGATCAGATTAAAAGATGTTCAAGTTTCTCCCCTATTTATTTTCGAACTTTGTATGTTAAAAATATGAAATAAAAGCAGTTCAAATATTTTTATTTTTTAAAAGATTTTGTTACCAAACATCAATGAGCTTAAGTTATAGAGATTTTTTTTCAGTGGTTGAAACTTTTAAAACACTACATTTCTTATTCTGTATAAAAGGGGGTAAAAATAGCATCATGAAACAGTTCTGACTTTTTTTTAAAGGCAAGGTGACATGAAGGTGAAGTCTCTTTCAAATGTTTCAAAGGTTTCAATTAAGATGAGAAAGAAGATTCATTGAGAGAAACTTTTATTGCATCTTCATGAATTGAAATATTATTGAGAAATTTAATTTCAGTAATTCTATTTAAAAATTGAACTTTTATGGAATTATTACAGGGAGAGTGATGTTTTGCAAGAGTTTTTTATTGCTTAACATCGGGTTTTCAGAGGCTTCTCGTCACAGATGACATTAAAGATTGCATTTCATTAGGGAACCAAGGTCCCGCTGTTTGGAAGAGGAATAGAGAGGCACAAAATCCACATTTCTAGAAGTCAAGTGGGAGGTCTCAATAGTCAGTGATGATTTGGGGACCAATGCCATTTGCTGATGTGTGTCCTCTATTCACCTCTAAGTCTAAAGTAAGTGCAGCTATCAACTAGGAGAATTAAGAGCATTTATTGCTTCCTTCTGCTGACAAGCTTTATGGAGATGTGATTTCATTTTCCAGCAAGACTCTGCAGCTTTGAACACAGCCAATGGTACCAATACCTACTTTAATGACCCCTGTATCAAAGTGCTTGATCAGCCAGCAGACTAAAATATCATACACCCCAAGGAGAATCCATGCCAGATAACGAAGAGGAAGAAGAGAGCCACCAAAGAAACGATGCAGAAGAGCTGAATGCTGCTATCAAAGCCACCTGGGCTTCCTTAACACATCAACAGAACCACAAGTTGTTTTTTTTGCCCCGGAATGCCACACTTGATTGCTTTCAAATTAAATGCAACACATTATTATTACAAATATAAATGGATGAAATATAACACTGCGGATATACTGTATATTACTTGGCTACCTTTCTGAAGTCAATAAAAACAGCAAATAAACAAGACAAAGGAAACCTGGTTTAGCAACTCCAGAGTCACTGTTTCAATTCACCATTCTAATTTAATGGCAAATACCCAAAGCCTAGGAAAAAAAAGCTTGGTTTTTACAGTAAACAGGCATTTGTGTGTATGTGTCTGGATGTGTGCAGGCGAGAGTGAGAGATCTGCAAACTCCAGGCCAAAGAGAAAGAAGGCTATGTACCAGAAGGGACCGGCTGCAAGCTGTGCTGGGTGCTTGTGTGTCTGCCTTTGCTGCAAAGTGAGCAATCTAATAGCCTTTTGGCTATCCAATGCAATAATAAAGTTTGCCTTAGACAGTTAGGAGAGACAACAAGAGTGATTTACTCAGACAGGCAAAGAGAGACAATGACAGTGAGAAATGTAAGGAGGGAAAGGAGAGGACTGAGCAAGTGACAGATGGGAAATGGAGGCAGCACTTCTTCACTGGTTCTGGCCTACTTGGAAATGTAAGCTTTGGGAGTTCTGCAGCAACAGAAAGGATGAAAGAACTTGTAAATGTCACAAAATGTGCACTGTACAGGGCTGAAACTGTGAACATGAAATGGGAGTAGGAGTATAATGCAAATATCGCCCTTCTTCTATCAGTCATACACTTTCCAACCATGGGAAATCAATATGATTGAGGAAAAAAGCTGTAACGTGATATGAGCATTCAGCCTTTATGAGTGGTCCAGAAACAATTCAAAAACAGACAACATAAACCGCTACCAATGAACACGTGCAGAAAGTGACAAATAACTAAAACCTGCAAGTAAGGTGACACTTTAATGAGGCAATGAGCACACAGAAGACTCCAGAGTTGAATATGTGAGACAATCTATGAAGGGAGATTATGAACAGAGTGGTGGCAAAGAGGCTCTCAACATCAAGGGTATGAAGCTCATCACAAAAGACAAATCCTTAAAAATAACAAGAGGAGAAAGGCAAAACAGAAGAATCATCGTTATCAGAATTGTTTCTTTAAAATAAAATTCTGTCACTTCTAACCGAAAAGAAAAAAAACCCAAAACAAAACCTTGTTTCGAATAAAGATCCCCTTATTTCTACCATGGTAGGTGATAATCTTGAGCTTAACAATAGATGTGTCTGATAACGATGGCGAAACAAAAGAACCCAAATAAAGGCAAAAATGAATGTAGTTACCAGCTGGAGGACAAAGAAAATGCTAATTGTAGCATGAATTAAGAGACAAATGGACATGAAGGAACCAAGGAGAAATATTTAGATGAGTAATTTCCACTGGTGCTACATGCATCTGCTGTATGAGGGATTGCTGCAAGGTCAAGAACATAATGCAAGCAACTGTCCATTGTTGTCATATGCTTCAGAGAATGCTGTAAGACAATGACTTGGTGCAATCTGCTGGGAAGCCTTATATAGAAAACGTTCTAAACAATCTGCATGTAACTGGAATTAATTCGTGATCTAAGTGCCTTGAGGCAATGTGAATAGGCACAATATAAATAATTTTATGTTGACTGCTTGATAAGAAATACAGCATCTGTCAAAGGTGAAACTGAAGCTCAACAACTGAACGTTATACCCAAAGAGTAGTCTGATCGACACAGATAACTGAACAGGGAATTATACAGAAATGCATCAAAATCCAAAACCAACACAAAAATCAACCCTTAAGGCGACTCATTATAAATGCATTAGTATGATATTTTTTGAAAGACAACTCCAGACACCTGGTTAAGTAATTTACTTGTGAGAGAGCATAAACATCTTATTTATTCAGATTACAGGTCAGTCTGTGACACTTGTGTTTAGTCAGCAGTTTCTCATTAAGACTCACCAGGATGTCTGCTCTCCCTGCCCAGCTCATCTTTTTCCTTTTTTTGATTTCCTCTGCGTACTTATGTAAAGACAGATAATGGCCGCTGAAACAGCTTTGACTCATTTTTAATTTCACCATTAAAGCTTTTAGCAACATCTCTTAGTATTTGACTTGTGTATGAAGAATTACCCTGCCTTCCCACAATCCTGGATGTGTCCTAAGATGAATGTGTTTTCATTGTGTCACCTGATGATTCATTTTCTGCAAGCAAACAAAGCCGTGAGTTACTTTTAATAGAGTTACAGACAGGGTAACACTTGAAATGCAAATTTTACATCGGACCAAGGATTTATCATCAGCTAAACACACATTTATCTTGACTATTAGAGGATTTCTTTGCATTATATAAAGCCCTCTTAATCAAAGGTGTGTTTGCTGATGTGCTGACCTTCTGTCATATCATTTGCAGCAAAAGAAGCAGAGCTACAGTTTTCTAATCTTGTATGTGTGTGCTACTCAGCCAGTCAGAACATCACCAACACTAATTGAGTGAGTCCAGAAAGGAGAAGCATGCACAGGTCCTCCCTAAGGGGTAAACAGTCTGCATCCTACACACAACCAAACACACACATCTGCACCCACAAACTCCTGCTGATGTAATTGATTTTCTAAATACTTCCATACTTCAGGGTCACTGCCAAATGGAGATATGTTTAAATAGTTGGGAAGATCATTTAAAATAAGATAGAAATAATTATGTATGCACTCAGTGTCATATGAAATCTTTTTTTAAGTCATGTCTTACAGCTATGAAAAGTTCCGCCGTCTGTTAGACCGATTGACATTAATATTCCTTATTTGTTGCTCTTTATTCAAACCTTTAAGGATTTGTACAGTGAAGTTTATGCTACCTAATACATTCCAACAGGTTTCTTTACAGTTGCTGCTTTATTGAAGTGTGCCTTTTAATAGGAATTTACTTCACCACTGTTTCTTATTGCTTCCAAACATTGCAGCCAACCTGCACATACAGCTGATATTGTAATAAAAGAGCAAACAGAAAGAAACTCTTTGTTGGGTTTTTAAAATGTTTTTATTTGTATTAAATATCACAAAAAGGGCACAGAGGACAAAATGTATTTTGATAAAACATTTGTCATGTGAACAAACAACCGTCTGAGTGATATAAAGTGAGTTAGACAAAAAACTGGACTAAAATATTTTGGCTCAACACAGAAAGTAAAGTATCTTTGCCACTGATTCATCCAATAAAACAGGTTCTTATTGAAAAGGTACGATTTAAAACAGTATGACAACATGTTAAAACCAACTTTTCACGTGGATGTATTGCTGTGTGTCAAAGGCATTGATAGGCTAATGGCTGATATGCTAACAGTGGGAGTCTACACATTTATTTATTCTACAGCAGGGGAAAATAGTATTGAACACGTTCATTTTTTTTTCTTAGTAAACATATTTCTAAGATAGACTTGAAATGAAACTTCACACTTAAATGTGGCAACTGCTTAACTTTCTGACAAATAAAGCACACACACTCCAAACTAAGATATGTGTAAAAAATAAGTTTTAAGTAAATTAGGTTTTAAACACAAAGGAAAACAGTTGAGATGCACTCTATTCTATAAAACATGTTGGTTACTATCAGTGCATAGTGACATCAGCAGGTTTAGTCTTAAGTGATGGTCAATATGAGGGTTTTTATTAACCAAGGTACTATATTCCCCCCAGGAAAACCCCCAAACATTTTATTTAAAAACCATGTTATTCCTTAGTAAGACTTCTATATTTCTGGTTGATTCAATCAACATCATTTTGGCTAAAGAAAGTATTACTTCAAATCCAATCAGAGATTTCTTACTTAAGAGAGTGATGCATAATGAGTAGAGCCCAAGACCATTTGCACAGGCTTTCAGTAGGAAATGGAATGATTTTAATCTAATTATCGATAAAAAAAATACGTAGGCAACACCCAAAGGCAACAGCTTGTACCTGCACCACACTAAATCTGCAGTCCGGAGTTGAGAAAACCAAATTCGGGGAAGTTTTTACCATATGCTCGAGGTACTGTAGACTCCATACAGCAGAAGGACGGAGGAATATATCAAGATATTCTAGAGAAGAATCTAAAATAGAAAAATATTGGATTGTTTAACAAGATGATGAAACTAAACACAGCTGAAGAAACTGAAGTGGTTTCAAAGAAAGTTAAGCTGCTAAAATGGCTCACTCAATTATCTGACTTGCATCTAATTGGAAATCCAGGGAAGGGACTAAAGATCAGGGTGAGGCCCTCATAACCTTTTAGACTTGAAGATGTTTGCAGCTGAATCAATCACACTGACGCAATATGTGGGATTACTGTCTCTTTACAGGAGGCATCTTGAAGTTCTAATTGCCAGCAATTGGTTTTCTAGCAGCTAACAGGTTTACATTGTTGTGTTAAATCTTTTTACCCTATATAATTTAAATTCATTGCACAAAATCTAATTTATGAGCAAGTTTGTTTTGATTCCTTTGTTTTTGTTGATTATGTGTTTGGTACCAACACCTGATGTGATTCTACATCAAGAGCATTAACAGAAAAAAAACCTTCCTAAGTTTAAATACATAGCTACAGAAACACCTTTTATTTTCCTTTTATCAGAGCAAAGTTGAGTTGACGTTAATTCTTTGAGTGTAGAAATATGGTCAACAAAACTGAATCTGACAAATATATCAAGCTTAAAAATCTTAACGTATTCAATACTTATTTTCCTCGCTGTAGTTACATTTCAGCATAAAGCAGCTTTAATAGATCATTGCCTGTTTTGGACGCAACAAAGCAGCAGAGTTGTCCTTTTCTACGGTAAGAAAACAAATAAGAACAAACACTGTGAATGACACAAAAGTTAAAATGAAGTTTCTTTGTTTTTGGGGTAAATCAATAAGGCCTGAAGCTCTTTGGTTATCAGTCAGACCTTTGACTGCATTTGAAACGTAGAAATGTGAAAAATGTGTTGGTTTTCATGTTGTAATCTCTTTTATGCCAACAAAGACATGAGAGTAATAACATATTCATTTAGACAAACAATTATTAATGAACCAATAATTTATGCACAAATATACATTTAAATCGTACTACAGGAATAATAAAAAAAAGAAATAATTACAGCAAGATACATAAATGATTATAAGAGCATTATTTTTTTACATGATTATCTTTTTTCTTTTTACTTTACTATTGTCATGCCCGCTACCCAACCTGTTCAAGTTTCTAAGAAACTGTTCCTATGGCAATTGATTTTAAATAAGGCAACAAAAAAACAAAACAATAAATAATCTCCCAAAAAACGTAGTGATTTAAACATACAGCATCCTGTTAAAAAAGAAATAAAGTACTGAGGTTCATAGGGTTTATCAACTACCGGCAGTCAAAACTCAGCATCATTTAATTCTTTTGATTTGGAAACAAAAAAAAAAAAAAAGTACAAGACCTGAAGGCCAGATCTGAGCTTCAATCTCAGATGTGGCTTCTTTCTCTCATGACATAACCAGCTGCCTCTCAGTGTGCCATGTTCTTCGGTGCAGCTGAAACGAGTTCAGCCAATTCAAACACAGAGCAAAAATAAAACCTGTGTGGGCAGTTAAATACTCTCACAATATTTCACATGGTGTCAACAGCTCTAAAACATGCATCAATGGAGGATGTTAAAAAAGTACTATTCAAGAGGCCAGCGAGTTACACAGAAGGATCATCTGTAAACTGATGAAGCAGCAATTGTTTTGCTTGAGGTCGTCTACCCACATATTAGATGGAGTTAAAATCAGCACAGTATAGCAGCAGGTCCTGGTGTCCGGAGAATGCCACAGAGTTTAAAACAACAATAAAAGGTATAACAATATAAACATTTTATAGTATGGTGGAGAGAAGTAGACATTAGAATGAACAGAAAGAGAGGTGATGGCTAATGCTGCAGAAGGATGCTGGAGTTTAGCAGTAAGAGAATGCACGTAGAAAATAACAACAGAGTGAAGCTGGAGGAGAAAAATGGGAAAAATCAAAGGAAGGCGGTTATTGTCATAGCAAAACAAACCAAAAGCAGAACAGTAGGAACAGAGCAGCTGGCCTTCAGGCTTTTCTTTGCTTCTACCACATCCTTTTTTTCCCTCCTTATGATGTGAGTATTACAGCACACACACATCATTTACACAGGTCCCCCCAAGCCAGGTACTATTTAGAGACAGACAAGGTCAACAACCCTTCCAACACCTCGCATGGTCTGTAGATGCCAGCGGCAGTGAACTACTCGCCCGCACCATGAACAAGTACAAATTTCTGCCTACTGCTTGACTTTTTGGGATCCGTGTACAACAAGGCCAAGGGGGGGAAAGACTGGTTCTATGGTTTGAACGGTTAACAGAAAATATATTCACGGTGTTAAACCAAGCAGATTGTTACACAGCTCAGTTAAAAAAAAAGGTGGTCTCTCTTAGTCATTAAAACAAACCTTGTCCAAAAGAGTATTAGTCATAAATCCTGGCAGTAATTTCCCCATCGCTGAAATGGAATTATAGTCAAAAGAAACATGAATAGCAGTACTGGGCAAATGGGAAATTGTCATTTAAATGAAAGAGGAATAAAAAAATGAAGTGAATAAATGCTTTTTACAAAATTTCCTCTGGAAAAAGAGACTTTCTAATCATTTTATCTGCTTATTTGATCAAGAAAACAGAGTTTGGTGCAATGATGTTCTATTTCTCTATACTAGACTCAAATGAAGGGACTGCTTTACTTGAATATTTTTATAAATCATCTTAAATATAAAGGGATAGTATAGATTCTGAAGGTATGTTCTGTTAATTTATTCTCAGTAAAGGTTCCCTAAACTGCTGTAGAAAAAATGTGGCATCCCAGTAAATTAATAGAAATTCAACTAATTAAAAAAGAGGCGAAAGGATGCTTAGACAGAACCCTTGTTTTTCACAGTCAAGCAAATTAAAACATCTAAAAATAAAAATGTTTATATTATTGTAGAATGGTGCAGAAGACTCTGGATCAGACTCTAAACGCTTTGGAAAGGACTTACCAGTAATTGCATTTTGTACTGCTCCTAAACATGTTATAAAAACAGCTTCAAAATGCAAAAGAAGAAACAGGAGCACAAGCGCGGAAAAAAAATCAGAATAGGTGAATTATTGAAAACAGACTCTTCATTAGCTGTTCAGATTTTTAAGGACAGTGGCGTTAAATATTCACTATCTTGCCATAGACCTGGGTTAGTCAGGCATTCGCAGTGTCATCACCCCTGATGGCTAAAGTAGAGGGGCCCTCTATCTTTGAACATGACAGGATTGCTGAGTTTCTATAAAATACAAGCTGATCCCACACCCAGCTGAGGGTCTTTACTGATGCTGATACTGTGAGCGAAGACTTAAGGAACAAATTATTTTCCTATCCCAATCCTATCTCCACTGTTATAAACCTACTTGTTCCAGGAATGCCATGGAGCACCAAAGAGAGACACAGAAAGGTGGAAAAAGTTTTATCCTTGAACAATAAAAAAAAAGATGTTCATTTATGCATTTTGGATTACTTCTATTGTCCTGGATAAAACAGTGGCTCTTTAAAGGAATAGTACACCCAAAACATGATTAGCCTTCATTTTCTACTCACCCCCATGCTGAACAACACTCTGGAGTACTTTTTTGATATCTCAAATGCATCTGGAGATCTGGGAGGCTTCTTGCTGTCTGCTGACATTCAAATAATGGAGGTCTATGGTGCCCGAGACAGAAAGGTCCATAAAAGTCCACAAAAAACGTGTCAATATTCCTCCATACTGCTCGTCCAATGTATTCCAAGTGTCCTGAGTGGGTAGCATCCAGAATTTACTCGAAACGAAGTCATTTAGAATGTTTTTAGAGCATAAACAATAGTGTATAGGATTTCCTGAAAGCGCGCACATGCGCGTTCATGACGCTACGGAAGCCGGCAGACCAAACCAGATGAAAGTGCGCATTCAGCGTCTGCTCTGCCAATAATGAAAGCGTAGAAGAAGAAATGTGCTGTTTACCTGTGCAAAGAAAGAAACAACGAAAGAACAATGTCTGAGGACTTCAGTGTTGAGGAAGAGCATGAGTTCTTTGCCAAGCTGAATGCGCTGGTTTGGTCTGCCGGCTTCCGTAGACTCGTGAACGCGCATGTGCGCGCTTACAGGAAATCCTATACACTACTGTCTATGCTCTAAAAACATTCTAAATGACTTCGTTTCGAGTAAATTCTGCATGCTACCCACTCAGGACACTTGGAATACATTAAACGAGCAGTATGGAGGAATATTGACACATTTTATGTGGACTTTTATGGACCTTTCTGCCTCGGGCGCCATAGACCTCCATTATTTGAATGTCAGCAGACAGCAAGAAGCCTCCCAGATCTCCAGATGCATTTGAGATATCAAAAAAGTACTCCAGAGTGTTGTTCAGCATGGGGGTGAGTAGAAAATGAAGGCTAATCATGTTTTGGGTGTACTATTCCTTTAAGTTGTGCAGGGGTATTAAATCGTGGCTGGTGATGTGGAGATGTTGTAGTGAGACAGGAGGTCATCATTTGAATTGATAACTGACTTTTTTCACAGAACAACAACGTCTCTCACATTGGCTGTCCAGAAAAGGGCCATCTAAAATATCTATATTTTGAAACTTTATACATGCTTATTGAAATCCCTCAAAAAAAAGTTTAGGAACATATGGCAGAGCTTTATAGAAAGGTTTACTGATTTTCTCTATGAATAAAGATATTTTTAATAGACAGCAAGAACAGCGCATTGTTTAAAACTGAGACAATTTTTGGAATCTTTGTTATTTTTAAATGGTTTCATTCAAGGAATGAAAAGTCTGTTTAAAGGTAAACATTGTTTTCGACAGTATTCCTTCTTCATTTGTTTTTTCCTCTTTCTTTTATGTATTTCCTCTGCAAGAAGGCTGAACTTATAGCTCAGTTTAAATCCTGCAGAAAATGCCCATTCTTAAAAGCATCTTTTTCCGAGTCTTTAAAGATTGATCCAGGATCTTTTTGCAGATATTAATCAGCTACACTTTCAGCAGAGACAAAAATCATTTCAAGAGATCTGGAAAGTACAAAAAACCTACTGTACTACTTTTAACTGAAATAACACAGCTGGTTTGCTGCATTTTGCTTGGTGGACTGATAGAGTCGGTAGCCTTAACTGAAATAACTTCAGGGTTGAAAGAGAAAACTGAAAAAACGGAAAGAGAAAACTTCACCAGACATAACATATGTAACTTTTGAAACAGTTGACATAATAATAACTTCTCATATACGATATTTGAGCTAAAGCAAGGAGTCCATTTCTTTAGTTGTGATTATTCAGTTTTCTACAAACTCACTGTAATACGGAAAATATCTCTACAGCAGGGAAACCATGACTCATAATTAGTTTAGAGAAAAATGCCAGTTATCCCTTCAAGGTGATTATTTATCAGGTTCCAGTTTGCTGTTATTCAAAATGCCCATCACCATCTACTGCAAAGAAAAGGCTCAGATTTTTTCTTATCTATAAAAAAAAAAAAAGTCAAACATAGTACCATTTTCTCCAAACTCAAGTTTGACATTAGCTTATCAAAGTTATGGCCTTTTTATATTTTAGAACAGACTTATTATCTTATTCCTGATGTCTTGTGGACAGATACTCATTATCTCCTTAAGTATATTGCGGGTTAAAGTTCAACCTCGCATCCCTACAACTAAAAAAAGTATTGAGTGAAGAAAATATTTTTTTTCTATCTCCAATGATTTATATTGTTCCCAAAAGACTATACAAGCAGGTTAATTAATGTCATGAAAGTTTTTAACACGTTTCCTTCCCTTTTAAAAACATTGACAAGAAAGTTCATACTGAGACTTTATGTTGTAATAAGATTAAAGTTGCTGCAGCAATAAATGCCCAGCGGGGTCCTTTTTTAAGTTAAAAAGCATGCAGTTCTACAAGGTTTGCAGTCTCTTAATCTGGACCCCTGTGGAATGAGGATTTGATCCGGTGTTGGATTTGGCAGGCTGGAAAAACATGATCATGAGCACAAATCACAGTCAGGTCCAGAAGTTCTTCAGCAGCAAATTGGTTCATTGTTAAAAAGCAGTCAATCAATAGACTGAGCTTAGCAATGCAGACACCTCGTCCTTTCATTCAGTTTTACCGCCGTGCTGTTGGTGCAGATGGCCTAGCAGAGATATCACAGACGACGTCTTTGTGTCAGAGTGTGAGTTTGAGTGTGGGTGACTGTATTTCTGTTTGTGTGGAGTTTTTGTCTGTGGGCGTAAGCTCATCTGAACTGTCAGCATGGCACAACGTGGGAGCAATGATAGACGGGTGAGTGCCTTTTTTCAATCTCACCTCCTGATGTGTTTGTGTGTGTTTATGTGCGTATGTAATATCAAGCAAATCTCTAAGCAAGTAAATCAAGGGCTGGTTAGGACCTCAAAGTGATTGTAGGCGCGTGAGATGAAGGGAGGGGAGGTTTAATCGTGGTTCTATTTTTCTGATTGGTAAGTTTGTTGTAACTATATTATGAGAAGCAGCAATGTTTTCCTCCTAAGTATTCACACTTATAATATTTTTAGCTAATGATTCAGCTGCTTTTGGCAGGATGGATATCCTAGCATCCTCAAGTGTCTCTCTGCGTCAGGGCTTGCAGTTCGGCCGTATGCAGGGAATGCTGGAGGAAGACATTTTTTCGACTGTAGCTATGCAGAGAAAGCGGGCCACGGGGTGGTTGTCCTAAGCGGCCAGTGAATGCGGAGGAGGAGGAAGAGGAGGAAGCTGATGAAGGTGTAGGAGGTGTCGGTGAGGCCCGGTCTGATGATGAGATGTTTTGTGTGGAGCTCCCCCTGCTTGCGAGACTGTGGAGGCTGGAAGAGGCGCTGGCCCCGACTGCACGAGGGATGAGGCTTGGCTGAGGGTGTTCTCCTCTCTTTGCCCCTCCAGACACACTCGCTCCACTTCCTCCTCCTCCTGGAGTTAACGACTCAGAGGAGGATGACACCATCTCAGGGTGTTTGGTGAAAGGAGATGAAGCTAAGCTGGAACCCAGGGTTTGATTTACACTGGGCTGGGCTGGTTTGGTGAGTGAGGTCTGGTCTAAAGGCTGGTTGGAGGAACCAGAAGCCAGATTTACAGTGCTGTTGGCAGTTCCCTGACGGTGGCGCTCCTCTCTGGCAGTGTGGCGCTCTGCTGCAGCAGTGGGCCGATAGTGGTAAGGGTGGTGTTGGCTATAGTGGTCCCCTCCTTGTGGTGCTGATACTCCCCGTACCACCCTTCGATCTCTTGGTGCAAGGCTGATATTGCTGCTGCCGTGTCCTGGCCATCGGCTTTGAAGGCTGATCTGAGAAAGGAAAGGGGAAAAAGACAGACATTAGCCAGACTTGACATGAGAACAACTCACTCTTCTCTTTTTGTCAGTGAGTGTGTGCCACAACCTGCCATTTCTCAAATGTTAGTCACCGAACATGTCGCTCTCTACAGAGACTAGGGATTAATCGAGAACAAAACACAGACAGACAGAGAAAAATGAAGAGACAGGCAACATGAGAGAGTTCTGTCCTGTGCCCACGATAAGTTGGTAATTGGATGACATTTGGAGAACCATCTCTTTGGGCTTCTGTAGTCTCATCTAATTGTTTCTAAACCAACCGTAGCTCTTCCAAAGAGCATACATACACGTTCAAAGAGTAGAAGTACAAGACAGCACATCTATGGAGATATGTTATATCGAGGTATGTTCAAAACCGTACTCACAAGGCAATGGGCTTTCACGCTTTATCACACACATACACACACAAAGACACAATAGGGAAGATGGCACATAAAGCTAGATGGCAGAAAAAGGAGCCACCTGTTCTCTTTCACACTCCACTGCACCCCCTTATGCAACATATCTCATCACTGCCCTCTTCTCTCTGTAGCTCTCAATCTCACACACATGCAGCAGAAATCACGCCGGGACCAACTGTGCAGTGTTCAGCAAAGAAACAAAATCTCATCTGACACCAAACCTCGAGGGAAAGTGAGCAAATTTGACATTTTCTAACACAATGGTTCTGTGTGTGTGTTTTTTTCCTTTGTGCCACATACATATGTATGACTATGTGTCTGTGTAATGTATATAGGCTTACAGTGTAGGCAAGGGCAACATGATGCCCATGTGCTTTTATTTTGCTTCTGTGTGCACAGGCTTGAAAATTAATATAAAACAAAAAGCTATTGAGCATGTCAGCAGAAATGCAATTAGCCAGCACACAGCAATGTGAATATATGCAGTCAAACAACTGTATTGTTAGACCTCACCACACATCAGCTCTACTGCCAACCTAACACAACATACTGTGTTGAACACAGTGACCACAAATAAAATTAAGGGCTTATAATATCCTCTACGGTAGAAAAAATGTACTTCTTAAGGATAACTGGTTAAATTATCTACAGTACTTTTCTAGCAGATGCTTTAATGCCATATTTTCCAAACTTTGGTAATATAATCACTACTGGTATTTGGGCTTTTGTGTGAGCTTCCCAAAGGATAGTTTAGTATTCATTATTTGCAAGTTAAGGCCTAATGAGGGGTGACAGTTAGGTGGGGTGACAGTGGCGCCGAGTTACCAGTTTACACAAGTTGCCGGTTCAAACGCCAGCTCCAGCTTTACCTGTCAAATCCTTGGGAAAGACTTGTCACCTTCATTGTCTCCTGATGGTGGTCAGAGGGCCTAGTGGTGCCTGTGTACTGCATTGGCGCTTCCATCAGTGTAGAGTCTCCTGACTTCAATAGGTGCTATATAAGTACAGACCATTTACCATCTATAATTTTCCACAGATTCCAAAACAACATCTGCCCCAAGGTAAGAGGCAGCCTTGTATTTAAAAATGAGCACATGCGTTCTGAAGAAGGCTGCCTTCCTCTCAGTTTGATACACACTTACTGGCAATCTGGGCCCCTGAGCAAGACCCTTATCCAGAGTAGTTAAGCTTTAAAACGAATAAGCAAAGTAAAACATTCAATTCATAAGTTAACAACAAGCTAATTTAAAAGGCTTATAAGCTAACTTAAAAAGTAAAACATTGAAACAGGTTGTTTTTAGGCAAAATATTCTGAGGGTTATGTTTTAAAAAAAATAGTTTTCATGAATTTCTGATAAAAGAACTCATTGTTTGCTTTAGGGTGAGAGATTAATTTAAGTGACTGTTTTTGGTAATTACATTTATTTTGATTTTTGCCATGACAATACTTTTTTTTGGCATTCTTGGCTTTAAATTTTGAATTGCAAAGTCTCACAATAAAGGCTTTATAAAGGGTTAAGGATGGTTAAAATGCAGAGGACAAATTCTGTGGCAATATACATTTACAATAACCAATAGAGTTGATCATCCATTATCTAAACGAGATCATAAAGAACTATGCATGTTTAAAAAAAAAAAAAAAAAAAAAAAAAAAAAAAAAAAAATTGTTATTCCTTTATTATTTTACTGGGCAGCTATATTTGATTTTGACTTAAATATAGCTGCAGGTCAGGCAGAAATATCTAATTGTCACACTTTTTCGAAATTTTAAGCTTGTAAACTTCCTTTTATAATGGGAAAACAACTATATCAACAACTGCATCATTTCAGTAATCAAACAGTCATAAAGTCCTGTTTTATTAAGCCTATTAAAGTGAAAAACTTATTTATTACAGAGATGGCACTTGTTATAAAAACATTGCAAACCACTTCATTCCTTCGTTACTGACACTGGTACAAATATTCTTTAAAACACAAAATTGGATGCCAAGTTTATGCAAATAAGGGATTATTTTTAAATAAAAAATAAAGAGCAAAAAAATATAACTAGGGTTGTGTTTTAAATAGGAATAAAATAGCATTTTACCTGTCTATGAAATAGAGGATCAGTTTTTTAGCGTTTACAAGCTGCTCAGGGGATAATGGGAATTTGATGGTCCACGTGTATAGTATGAAGAAAGGTTATAGAAATGTCACTTAAGGTACGTGATTTCTGTGGGCATATTAGGTGTAAGAGATGCCTTAAAAAACAAGTCGGTACCTATAAAACAAACAAAGGATTTGGCACATGGTCTTGTTTATCATCAGGGGTTGGAGTTTGCAATGGCTGACTCCTTGTCACAAATTCTTAAGGCAATGTTTAATACATGATTTCAAATTGAGGAGGCCATTTTGTTTTGAAAACCCAGAGTACTATCTTAGATTTTTGTGGCTGATCTGGTACTGGTGGCATCTTGTGGCTGTGACTTTCAGCTGGTGTAGATCCCTATGAAATGGTCAGGATGGGAATCAGCTCCCATCTGAAACTAAGTATATTGTTATTTTACTGTTGGAGCTCAGTCTGTGTATAAAGGTTAGTATTTGACTCGCTTGCTGGTGATTGCAATCTGCAGTCATAGATTTAAAGATGGAATGTAGCTTCATCCGCCAAATCGGAATAAAAATCAGAAAAAGGTTTACTGACAGGTAATTTTTACACGTATAAGGAATTTCTTTTGGCGATAAGGTACAACACACAGACAAGCAAACATAGAGCTGACAGAAATAAATATTGGAATATATAATTGGAATAAACAAATACAAGTTGTACATAAAGCACACCATGGCAGATAACAAAAATAAACAACAGTATGAGGTTAAATTACAAAGTAGCTGAGATGTTTGTTTGTGTTTTCTTGTCGGTGTTTTGCTTTTTTTGAATGGGTGACCTGGGTCTTATTAATGAGGATGGATGGAGAAATGTTTACCTGACCAGCACACATTAAACATCTTGCTCTGGCATGCTTTTTCTATTTTCCAACCTATGAAAGGATTTTGCAAGGGTTAAACCCTTGTTCGGTCTACTATATGAAGCACAAGACAGGGAAACCAATAAAATTATAAAAGGATACATTTTATAGCTGAAAAAACTGTGAACCTTGTCATCTTTCAGGACCAGTTTTAAATGACACTAATGGCACACACTGTTTGCATAATTTAAAATCAGTAAAATGTGAAGTTTGCCTGCTAAAAAAAACACAAAAGAAAAAAAAGGAATAATTCTGAACTTTCCTATATAGATACTGTACAGTCTTATTTGAATAAATACAAATAAAACACTGAAGATCTTTTAAAAAAAGGGGTTCAACATCCCTTGGTAGAACCCTTTAGTCTCTATTCTGCATGTCTATCACATGAAAGAATACTACTTGACATCCTCATTATCTTTATATAAATAAAAATGTGAAATGAGGCTTAGAAATGTGCACTCTAGCAGCTGAGCCTCAATATGGTTTCACATAAAACTCTGCCAAAACATCAAAAAGTGTCGTTGTCCATGCAGCTTACTTAAAGAGCTTGGGGAGTGCATCCCTACTTTCTAATGGGCTCTAATCGGTAGATAAACAGTGCAACACGTCTCACATATTCCTTGATCTAATTAAGAGGAGTGAGAATCAAGGCATCAGCCAAACTTTCAACATGGGGAGCTGTGAAGAAAACATGGGGGAATTGCTAAAGCGTAGAATATCTACTATGGACTTGTCGATGTTAGTGGGGCGGCTTAATTAGGGCTAAATCGCTAATCTTATGAAAAAAAAAAAAGGCTGTGATGTATTTCCACCCATCAGCATTTGAGAAAACAACAGAAGGTAAGGCATGAAAAGTGAGATACAAGTTGGCAGACAGCTATGAAAAAACATTTACCAAAGACTGTATTAAGAACTGATTGAGGAAACATATGTCCTGTATCATTGGGAAATGTCTGGTACAGCTGAAAAATACCAACTAAAAACATTTTCAGTAGATCAAATAAAAAAACCTACGTGGTAAAATTTAAGAGGGCATGAGATTGCAAAACACACTTGAACAACAGCCAGGTAAAGCAAAAAGAGAAATACATAAAAAGGGAAGAGAAGAAATAAAGAGAAAAATTAGCTAAAAGGGGAGGGACCAGTGGGACAATGATTCAAAACACCAATAAAGAAAAATGACACTAAAACTAGGACGGACAGCAAACCGTGGAGCAAAAAACAGAACAAGACTGATTTACAAACTCAGGTGTCCTTTCTCAAGTACACGCTCTGCGGCAACCAGGCTGCCTCTTGGCCAGTGTGTGTGTGAGCAAACACTCTGGAGAGTAACTCTGTCTCACACACGGCCCTTTGAATACACACACACACACACACACACACACACACACACACACACACACACACACACACACACCTAGACCAAAGTAAATCAGAGTATTGATGGGGCTCCTCTCCTGTAGAGCTGCTTTTTATTGGGTCGTGAAGAGTACAGCGATGAGGCCATGGACAAGTTTGCATTAAATACCTCCTTAAAATACTCCCTTGTATAATGTTTGCCATAATTTGTCTTAATTAAGAAATTAATTTATGATCTGTGTTAATATTAAACCCAAAGTGTGGCCTGTTCAGCTTGACTTGTCCTAGAAAAATAAGGTGATGAAAAG